>NC_081407.1:88932926-89162926 GCF_030272615.1 Cryptomeria japonica | reverse complement strand
ACGTCATTGACGTTAAATACGAATCAAATAGGTCGGTAACACTACAATAACCTAATTCTCATCATTGAGATTGCAAACAAGTAGGTACAATCTTGACTGTTAGAAATCATAATAATCTCTTCACATTTAACAAGAAAATTCCAACCGCTTCATCGAACTTGTAACTCATCACACGCTATGAATTTGATAAAATCCACTTTGCTCTTTACCAAGACACTCAAACACGCCAAAATAATATGAACTCATCTTCAAACAATTACCACACATGTCACCATCATTACCGCTCAATCATCAGATCTTGAATCAACAAACTTGATCGGTACAATTTTAACAAAAATATCTCGTAGGGTTTACCGGTTACAAAACATAGAGAGGTTTAACCTTATATACCGGTTCAACATACAAACTACCATATACCGGTTTACAACATCTTCAAAGTTTAACATACCAGTTGCAATACAAAAAGCAATAACAACAATAATATCAGCAAAATCATGAATACCATTCACCAATTCAATTGACATCAATGACAACATATCATTAATGCAATCTATATGCAAAATGCCAACAATCTAAAAATACCAATAATCTCTTCCTTTGGCATTGATGGAAATACATATATCAACGCCTCTGATTTGCTTTATTTGTGATTAGTGAATAGGAATCCTAGTTTACATACCAAGTATTCACCATGCTCTGTCTGTCATTATCCTGTCACTCGTTCACCTAATCAAACACAAAATTCTCCTCACCAATTACATAATTCTTCTCCCCCTTTGACAACAATGCCAAATTGAAAGTAAAAATATGTAATATCAAAATATCACTATGCATCAACAAACTGAAACTTGATGTTCCCCCTGTGGAATACATCCACTCCAAAAACATCAATCCATGTAAGATTCTGCAAGTAGTTCAGGGACCGATGCAATCAACATCATATTCAACTGGCCTCATGAAGGGGTACAACCCCTAGTTGTCTTGTAAGACACTCAAATGTAGTCTTAGGTAGAGGTTTGGTAAAAATATCTGCAAGTTTCTCCTTGGTGGAAACATGCTCTAAGATAACATCTTTACTTTGAACTTTCTCTCTCAAGAAATGATACTTCAGTTAAATGTGCTTAGTCCTTGTGTGCAAAACAAGATTCTTAGAAATATTAATTGCACTAGTGCTATCACACACAATCTTTATAGGTTCAGAGATATTCATCTTAAAACCTTCCAAAGTGTGTCTCATCTAAATAGCTTGTGTGCAATTCATATAAGCTGCTACATACTCAGCTTCAACAGTAGATTGTGAAGTACAATTCTACTTTTTACTACTCCATGAAACTAGCCTTCCTCCTAGAAAGAATGCTCCACTGGTAGTACTCTTCCAATCATCAACATTTCCTACCCAATCAGCATCTCTGTACACCTTCATATCAAAATTTCCTTCATATGGATACCATAACCCATAATCAAACGTACCTTTCAGATATCTAAAAATTCTCTTGGTTGCTGTCAGATGTGCTTCCTTTGGATTTTTTTGAAATCTGGCAACTATACCAACTACATGCACAATATCCGATCGACTGTGAATAACATAATGTAACTTGCCAATCATTGATCTATATTCTTTCTCATCTACAAACTCAGATGCATCTTCCTTGGACAATTTACAACTTGTAACCATTGGAGTTCCAACTGGTTTACAGTCACTCATGCCAAAAGTCTTCAAAACTTCTTTCACATACTTAGACTGAGTAATGAAAATACCATTCTTCATCTATTGTATCTGCAAGCCTATGAAAATTTTTATTTCCCCTACTAATGACATCTCAAACTCATTCTTCATTTTATCTACAAAGTTGTTGCTCATGACATCATTACCACCAAATATAATGTCATCAACAAATACTTCACTAACCAGTATTTTATCTCCTTCAGACTTGAGATAAATGTTGTTGTCATCACTAGTTCTTGAAAATCCTATCTTCATCAGATGTGTATGAAGCCTTTCATACCATGCTCTGGGTGCCTTCTTTAATCCATACAAAGCTTTATGCAATCTACATACCATGTCTTCTTTATCTATCAATGCATAACCATCAGGTTGCTCTATATAAACTTCCTCTTCCAATATTACATTCAGAAATGTAGACTTAACATCCATCTGGTATACCTTGAACTTCTTGTGAGCTGCAAATGCAAGTAATGTTTTGACTCCTTCCAGTCTTGCTACTGGTGCAAAACTTTATCCATAGCCTTCTCCTTCTTCTTGCACATAACCTTTGCAAACTAATCTTGCCTTATTGTGAACGACAACACCATCCTCATTTAGCTTGTTTCTGAACACCCATTTAGTACCTATGACATTCTTGTTTACTGGTTGGGGTACTAGGGTCCAAGTGTTGTTTTTCTCAATCTGATCCAATTCTTCTTCCATTGCCTTAACCCAATGATCATCACCAAAATATTCCTTAGCACTTCTTAGTTCAATTGTGGAGATCAAGCAAGAGTTCTCTCTAACTCTTCTTCTAGTAAGTACTCCAGCATCCTTATCCCTAATAATTTGCTCAGGACTATGATTCAGTCTCACATATCTAGGAATAAAATGATCATTCTCCTTAGGTTTAGCTTCTACATCACGTTCTTCTTTTGAAATCATTTGTTCTAGTTGAACAAGTACATCAGGATTTGCCTTACCAATTTCAGATTTAACTGTTTCAGGCTCCAAAAGAAAAATGCAAGGATCTTCATCCTTTTTCTCATAACTGGTTCCTTCTAAAATTTTAGGACATTCATCTACACAAACATCAGCACTCTCAACAATTCTTTGAGTCTGGTTTTTGAAACATTTGTAGGCCTTACTCATGGTGGAATAGCCAAGAAATATGCCTTCATCACTCTTTGCTTCAAACTTGCTTATGTAGTCACCTCTTTTAATAAAGCATTTACTTCCAAAGATTTTAAAATAACTAACATCGGGAGATCTTCCATACCAATACTCATAAGGTGTCTTGTCCTTACCTCTTTTCACTAGAACTCGCTTCATTGTGTAGACCGTTGTGCTTAAAACTTCTCTCCAAAAGGTCTTCGCCACACCTCCTTGTATCAACATAGTTCTAGCTGCTTCAACTATTGACCGGTTGTTTCTTTCTATTGTGGTGTACTAGGTGAAGAAAGATGTCGCTTGATACCATTTTCATCACATTACTTAGTGAGCTCCTCAGAAGTGAATTCATCACCTTGATCTGTTCTCAGACATTTAATTTTTTTGCCACTCTCTTTCGCAGCTAAGGCTTTGAATGCCTTGAATTTCCCAAAAGCTTCATTCTTATCTTTCAAGAATGTGACCCACATCTTCCTTGAATAGACATCAGTGAAGATCATAAAGTGTCTATCACCTGAAATGCTTATGGTTCTTATTGGTCCACATAGATCAGTATGAACCAAATCTAACAAATGCTCTGCTGAGAAGGACTTTCTCTTGAAGGTAGAAGAAGTCATCTTCCCTAACTGACATTCTTTACAAAGAGCATTAATTGGTTTGTCTATTTGAGGTAGACCTCTTACAATCTTAGATTTACTCACTTTAACAATATTGTCAAAATTGATATGACAAAATCTTCTATGCCAAAGCCAACTATCATCTATCTTTGCAATCAAACAGTTGATAACTTTAGGATTTAGATGAAATAGATTACCTCTGGTCTGTTTACCGGTTGCAATCAATTCTCCTTTGTTGTCAAAAATTTTGCACATGCCATTTCTAAATTCCAATGGGTATCCTTTGTCATTCAGTTGTGCCACACTCAGAACATTATTCTTAAGACCTTCAACCCAATAAACATCATTAGCACTGCTCTTCTTGTTAAGAGAAATAACTCCCTTACCTTTGACCATACAGGGTGAGTCATTGCCAAATCTGACAATACCGCTATCAAAATTTTTCAAGGAAAGAAATTTTCTCTGATCACCAATCATATGATGTGAACAACCACTATCAATGATCCAATCATCAGAGTTATCCATCCTGGACACTAAAGCCTTCTGATCTATTGTCTCTTCCTTGATAGCCACAAACACAATATCTTCACTAGCATCATCATTAGATTCATCATCAGTAATACCATTATCAATAGCTACAAGACAATATCCCTTGCCTTTACCCTTATACTTCTTAAATTTATCTCTCTTGTGTTCATTATCATTGTTAGGGCAACTAGTTGCTATATGACCAATCTTATTGCAAGAAAAACATTTCAATGGTAGCTTACCTCTGTATTTACTAGTACCTCTAGGAAGTCATTTTGCCAACAATGCTTCAAGCTCCACTAAACTATCTTCATCATCAACATCTCTACTAGATCTGGATTCATAGCTATGGTCAGTATCTCTACTTCTTCTCATAGATGGGTTAGAGACAGAAGCTCTAAATGCAAATTCTATTTTTTGTACACTACCATCATAGCCATTTAACTCAAAAGTAGTAAGTTTTCCAATGATAGAGTCAAGAGTTACCTTTGTCTTGTTAATGGATTTCAGCTCCTGAATAGTTGCAACATGAATAGCATAGACCGGTAGTAGGGTTCTCAGTACCTTATTGATCACTGTGCCATCTTCTACTTTCCCTCCTGCACTCTTTATTTCACCAACTATTTCTTTAATCCTTTGACCGTACTGCTGGATATTCTTGCCTTCAGACATTCTCATGTCATCAAACTTTCCTCTTAAATTCTCCTCTTTAGCAATATTAACATGTTTAGCACCTCTATAAATCTCTTCAAGTTTTTTCCACACTTCATATGCAGTTTCAAGACCATGAACATCTACATATTCAACATCAAACAGGGAACTTATGATAGCCTCTAATGCTTGATGATTCTCTTTCTATTCTTTCTTCTGATCATCAATCAGAGTACCAGTAGGTGCAACGTATTGAGTTTCTACATGCTCCCAATACTGACTACCAAGACTTTTGATATATATCTTCATTTTGTCGCTCTAGATTCTATAGTTCTCTCTATTGAACTTAGGACCTTCTTTCTTCATCATGATCTACAGGGTCATTTTCTCAAGCTGTTAAACTTAGATATCAAAGAGGACTTGAGATGCTCTGATACCAATTGATGAAATGATGAAAAAAAAAAGGATCAGGTAGAATACTGAGAAGGGGGGTGAATCAGTATACTCAAAAACTAATACAAACTCCCAAACTCAAAATTATCAATCAAAAATAGTTCAGTCAAGATAATATCTCAAAGATTATCAACATTAACCAATATCAATATCAACATCTACCGGTTTGACTGTTATACCAACTTAATAGTAAAAAAACTTCAAACTTGTAAACATCAATAATGCTTAATCAAATAAGATCATAACCATAAAAATTCATTCACCACTTGACACAAATATTTATACATGGAAAACCAAAATAGGTAAAAACCACGGTGAGATGAGACTCACAAAGATATCTATTTGAACTCTTCTGAAGTTCGCCCTATTAGGAGCGAAGCCTGTTAAAGTTTTATAATAAGTTCAGTTAGGAACTAATTCCCGTCAGGAATCACCTGGTTAGAGGATTTTACAAATGCATCCTTGATGAAAAGCACAATACCCAGTTAAGAGTAACCTCACTGGAGGATTTGAGAATATAAACTAATGGATCACCTTGTGAGAGGATTTAGAAAGTAACCAAGCTTGTTAGAGCTTACCCGGTTAGGGGATTTCAATATCTGTTGTGATTGTTAGAAAACAACAGGTTTTACTGGTTTGTCTGAATAGCACTACATATGCTTGATCAAATCCTTCTTAAGCTTCAATATCTGCCTTCACTCAAATTGTAGATCCATCCTCCTGGTTAGGAAACCTTACACTCAACAAATTTCTGCCAACTTTGCCAACACATAAATCAAACAACGTCATCGACCTTAAATACGAATCAAATAGGTCGGTAACACAACAATAACCTAATTCTCATCATTGAGATTACAAACAAGTTGGTACAATCTTGACCGTTAGAAATCATAACAATCTCTTCACATTTAACAAGAAATTTCCAACCGCTCAATAATAACCACTTCATTGGACTTCTGACTCATCACATGCTATGCATTTGATGCAATCCACTTTTCTCTTTTCCAAGACAATCAAATGCGCCAAAATAACATGAACTCGTCTTCAAACAATCACCACATGTGTCACCATCATTACCGCTCGATCATCAGATCTTGAATCAACAAACTTGATCAGTAGGGTTTTAACAAAAATAACTGGTAGGGTTTACTGGTTACAAAACATAGAAAGGTTTAACCTTATATACTGGTTCAACATAAAAACTACCATATACCAGTTCAATTGACATCCATGACAACATATCATTAATGCAATCAATATGCAAAATACCAACATATGTGTGTGTGTGTGTGTGTGTGTGTGTGTGTGTGTGTGTGTGTGTGTGTGTGTGTGTGTGTGTGTACATGTATCTGTATGTATATGTATGTTTGTTTGTATGTATTTATGTATACACACACACATGCGTGTGTGTGTGCATACATTTTTACTCTAATCAGTTGTATAACAAATTCAAATATTTATTGATATAAATCCATATACCTAAGTCTTACCAAATAATATAATACAACATACTCAAATAAAAATCCATTACAATTTACCTTATAAACATATGCAATTTAAAAATTTAAGATTTTCAATAATTGTTGATTTTTGCTAGAGATTCAATACAGTATCTGAAATATAAAACTCAATCATTCTACCATACCACACTAGTGTATGCAATTTATTGTACAAACCACACATCTTCCATTCCTTATTTTCCTTTGTTAGATTCTTGTACAACGATTATCATGTGGTATGTCTCCCTTGCTGTCCACACTAGAAACCTCTTCTCTTTTTTACTTTGGTAGAGCTATAAATACTATTTCTAGGTCCTTTATTTTGAACACTAGAAAGTATCCTCCATTTCTACCTTCAAGCCACATATTCTCATCACACTTCCAACTTAAGGCAATGATTAGATCTCTTTATATTTATTTTGCTAAACTTTACCTTCTTTTCATTTCCATGTATCTTTCTACCTACCATTCCTACACTATTGATTCACCTTCCCTTCTTCCCAATCAATGCAACACTTCATCTCTTTAGGTTTGTTACCTTCCACAACACCAAACATTAGGAAATTCATAATTTAGTTATCTTATTTTGTAATGTTCTCTAGTTATGTTTATCCTCGTGGTCTTTACAAATCTATAAACTTAGATATTTGCTCATATCACAACTAAAGAATACTTCTTTAGGATGGGATACCAACTACTGCCAAAGGACTCACTGTCAATCAACAACGAATAAAATAGCTGAACTAAAATTGAGAAGGATTCTCTTGATCATGAAATTGTCAAATAATAATCAAGCGACCAATAGCATGGAGGACATCTTTGATGATCTCCACTATAACAACACTCTATCTTGTAGAATATATCAGCTTCAAAGATCTTCTCAAATTGATTTTCATATCACCACAAACTCGAATATGCATGCAAATCATTCGCATACACTTATCACACAATTCACTTCTCATCCATCCAAACATCTTATATATGATATATAATATTGAAATAATCAAGGGTTGGCCAAAATAGAATAAACAATATTACACAAAATAAGCCACCCAAACCTAGATTGGTCCACTCCAAGGAAAAGAGGGAACCAAAATATATCATAATAAATCATCACATGAATGATCTGATAATCCACACATACTAAATTCCAAAGGACATTACAAAGCATAACGTGTGGATTTAATCAACTAGTCAACCACATAACCACTTACAATGCAAAATACTCCATGCAAATCTCCACAAACCAAAGTGAACCCAAAAAAACATCTCAACTCATCTTCCAACACATATCTGGACCAAAAGAACATGATCCACTAAATTGCAATGCAATTAAAAACATATCTGGAGGGCACTAAAAGCATTCTAGACCACCTTGAATACCAGATGACATAACCAACACCAAAAGAGTATCTAGACCAAACTCCGTCTAGATAACCAAGGTTTGAAAAATCATATTCAAACCAATATACATCTAGATAACAAAGTTTGACATCAATGACAACCATACAAGCCCATGCTAAGAATAATCTCCAATAATCTCCCCCTTTGTCATTGATGGAAACACCAATAAACCAATAACCAACAATACCAATGAAAATTTGATAATATCACAACAACTCTCTCAAATAATCTCACAATAACTCTCCCCCACCTTTGAAAACAATGATAAAGGGCACTTAAAGATAAATAGTAACATAACCTTTCACACCATTTCTCCCCCGAGAGTAGCATCAACATCAATCTAGGAAACAAAGATAAGAATTGAGTCTCCCCTCAAAAGATGCATGACCAAAAATGCATCTAGTTAGAAAAAGGAGGCACAATAACCCCTAACTTCTATCTGAGATACTCAAAAGTGTCCTTCACGAATGCTTTTGTAAATTTTTTGGCTATCTACTTTGATGTGGAAATGTATTCAAGTTTGAATTCCTTTTTTGCAACCTTCTCTCTCAAGAAATGCTAATGGATTGAAATATGTTTGGTTCTTGAATGCACAACTAGATTCTTTGAAATGTTTATAACACTGGTATTATCACACATAATAGGAATAGCTCCATCATATAAAACTTTAATATCCTTAAGAGTTTCCTTCATCCATAGAACTTGAGTACATTAAGATGTTGTGGCAATATATTTATCTTTAGTAGTTAATAATGATATAGAATCTTGTTTCTTACTCATCCATGAAATCAATCTGTCTCCCAAAAAGAATGTTACACCACTTGTACTCTTCTTATCATCAACACTTCCAACCCAATTAACATTGGTATATGTCTTTAACATGAAATATCCATTTTTCTTGTACCATAAGCCAAAATCCTAAGTCTATTTTAAATATCTGAAGATCCTTTTCACTGCTTGATCATGAGTCTGCTTCAAACTAGGCTAAAATATGGAAACCGAACATTCAACCTACAAAATATTTGGTCTAGAAGCAGTTGTGTACAGTGAAAAGTGGATAATGGAAACAACAATATTGAAAGACTAAATGAATTCAACTACAAAACCCTAGCCTAACAACAACAAAGATCCATCATAGCATATGAAGATTACCCAAAACAATGTAAATCAACAAAATCACAAAGATTATACCATCACATGTCCACTAGGGTTTGAATCTCCATTCTTCCTAGATATCAATTGATCTTGCTTGATATATTTTCTCTTAGATTTTATGTGTGCACAAGAGCTCAACAAAGAACAAAAATGTGGTTGATAGCTTGATCGCAAAAAGGCTTGATTGCATAAAATTGATTAAAACGCTTGAGAGATTAGAATGCATAAGATGTTTAGAATGCTTAGGAGTGCTTAGGAGGATTTATAATGAAAGAAGCATCCTCTTATATAGAAGATATTGTAGGAAATGAAGGGATAAGATTAAGAGGTGTAAAAGATAAACGGTTGGCTAGGCTTAGAGGGTAGCTAGAGGAAATAATAAAATAGTGAGAGGGTAAGTAACTTGTAAGAATTAAGAAATGAATGGCATGTGTCATGGGTAGAAAAGGTTAATGAATTAATTAATTAAATAAATATTTATTTAATTAATAGAAGAAGTGGGATCAATTAAATAAATATAAGTATTTATTTAATTTAAGAAAATGATAATTTAAATAAATAAAAGTATTTATTTAAATGAGGAAAGACTTAGAAGAGGATTAATGAATTAATTAAATAAATAAAGATTTATTCAATTAATAGAAGACTTAGGCTAAAATGATTAAATAAATAAAAATATTTATTTAGTTAGACAAGACAATTTTAGGTGTCTACATTTTGCCCCTCTTTGAGACAATGTAGCTTGTCACGTTATTTTAAAGAAGATAAGATAAACTAATACAAAGTTGCCCCAAGATGGGAATGATATATCCCCTCAAGAGATTGGATGGAAATGTTTGAAAATATAGCAGACAATCTCTCGATAAGAAAGAAAGGCAATAAAGGACTGACAAGATAGGATAAAGTGATAGAGTCACGTGATAAAGAAGACTGAAACGTGAGACTAGGGCTAGGTTAGTCTATAAGATAGACTACGAGGGAAAACATCCTCATTGTCATCCACACACCTAAGAGATAAAAGTGTAGAGAGAGCAGAGAGTAGTCAACAGTCAGCAGCGATGGCATTGGTGCACAAATTCGACCGCGTTCACCAATACCAGAGGCTAGAAGATGCAGGAAAGCCAATGAGTACCAAAAAACCTCTTTGTACCTTGTTGAATTAATTGTTTTCATAAATGCATGTTAGTTAGGTCAATAAATTCATATTAGGTATGTCTTAGAAACTTGTCAAGTGGGTCAAAAGACATGAAGGCGCATCTGCGTTAATGTCAGGCGTGTTTGGGTAGGTTAGGAGCATTTGTGTTGAGTGTAAACATGTCTATGGTTTCAAAGGTGTATATGTCAAATGCGAGCACATTTGTGAAATGTAGGTGCGTTTGTGCAAGGCAGACACGTATATGCATGACAGAGGCATGTCTATGTGTTTTAGGTGCATCTGTGAAATGTAGAAATATCTGTGGAGTATGTAATTGTGTTTGTGTCATGAATGCGCGTTTATGTCTTCAAGGTTGAATCGACAATTTTGTGATAAACATACGTTGTCGATTGGTTAAGCTGCTGAGATATACACTCAGACAGGTCCTCTAGGGAAGACTAGGATAACAGATAGGGCTAGGATGGACAATTTTGTGATAGAACATACGTTGCCAATCAGGAAACTACTCAAGAAGATACACTCAAGTAGAGGCCCTAGGATAGGATACAACGAGGCACTTTGTGATGAACAAGGAGTACCATAGAAATTGACAATTATGTGATAGAACATACGTTGCCAATTGGATTAGGCTGAAATTGACAATTATGTGATAGAACATATGTTGTCAATTGGATAAGGCTAAAATTGACAATTATGTGATAGAACATACATAATCAATTAGATAAGCTACTTGAGAGGAAATACTCAAGTAGGTGCCCTAAAAGATAAGATAAAAGCAACACTTTGTGATGAACAAGGAGTACTACTAGGATAGAGTGGCATGTGATAGATATAAGCACTAGGATCAAAAGAAGCACTTTGTGATGAATAGGGAGTACTACTAGGATAGAGTGTCATATGATATATATAAGCACTAGGATAAAAGAGCAGCACTTTGTGATGAACAGGGAGTACTACTAGGATTGACACAATTGATTTGCTTGACTATAGGAGGACTTACATATGCTAGAGTCATGGGAGAGATACCCTTTGACTTAGGGATTACGAGTAGAGCTAACATTCGAGGATGGAGCAGTAGTTGACGCCATGGGCTTGCGATATATTATGTATATGTCTGAGTTTCAGTCAAACATGGGATTGTCGATTGCATTAGCTGAGATATGGCACTCAGAGACATGCACATTTCATTTGTCGATGGGTGAGATGACAGTCACCTTAAAGGATGTGTACAGGATACTGTGGATACCGATAGATGGGGAGTTAGTTCCTTACGATTGAGAGGGAGATCGAGAGGCTTTGAGACGAGTGTTCCAAGATCCAGGACTGGAGCTGAGGGTAGGACATATGGCTTGGGTCTACCAGTAGTGTTGGCATAATTGATTAGTGGGTTCCTCTGTCCGAATAGGGTGACACGAGGGTTGGTTGTGGGATGGGGGAGGACTCTAGAGACATTGGTGACTGAGCATACTAGGTTTGCATGGGGGTCATGTATGTTGTCACACTTGTATTATGAGTTGCATTAGTTTGTGTATCATGGATCGACAGGATTGGGATGTGGAGTCATATTACTGTAGGTATGGGTATATGAGCATCTTCCGGTTACACAACCGATACACTTTACAGGCAAGGGACATGGGCGTAGTTATGTGAATTTGTATGATATGATTACTTCTCAGACATGGATTGGGAGGCTAGAGTATTGGCGTCAAGTGATCAATGAGGTAGACAGTGTGGTATGGATGCCTAACCGAGATTGTGAGGAGTGGGAGGATGATGCAGTGGAGCTTCCATATGTGTTCAGGAGTAGGTATCTGATTGGGCGGACACCATATGTTATCAAGTGGTATTTGATTGATAGAGTATGTAGGCAATTTGGTAGGATACAGTGGATGCCATGGGGCTCAGGGATGTATGTACAAATAGTGAGAGATCAACCACATTTAGGTTCGTTATTGTCTTATGATCAGGTAGTGGCACAGATGCAGGAGATGGTTCCCATGCCTTGGGATATTTGGGCAAAGGTGGAGGATGCAGGGATGGATGCTGAGTACAATGCATATTGGGTAGATCATCCATTTCCATGGTTGATAGATCTAGGGGAGCTGATAGAGAGTGATGCTGGGGATGGTGGAGACGATAGTGGGGATGGTGGAGGCAGAGGCAGATGATGAAGGTGAGGTGTAGTAGCAGAGAGGAGGGTAGTGCGGAGGAGAGATGGAGGAGAAGAGAGACAAGCTCATGTAGTCAAAGGTAGAGGTGGACTTCCTTTACAGGTGCTAGTGGCACAGGTTCCCAGACAGGGACAGGGATAGGGACAGGGACAGCCATAGGAGCAGCCACAAGGACAGGGGGAGGAGGGAGGAGAGGAGGATGAGCTACTATCCTTGAGAGAGATCTGTCAAGGATAGGCATATGAGATTCAAGACTTAGAGAGGGATGGGGTTAGGCTCGGGAGATAGCTGAGGACACTGAGCAAGAGAGGGATTAGGCTATTCAGCGCTACATAGAGGCTGAGCTAGCATTAAGGCCAAACAGATAGGTAGTAGAGGACACTGGAGCCAGATACGCCTATGTTCTATGAGAAGGGGAGGAGATATGCTATTGGAGATACCTATATTATAGAGTTGTGCCACTTGATCAGCGGGCTAGGAGCTTTAGGAGACCATCGCGAACTACGATGACCACTAGAGGGAGAGACAGGAGATAGGCATCTAGTGGTGGGGTCATGGGTCGTCCAACACCACCAGATAGAGGGGGCAGGAGAGATGATCCTAGGGTGGGGACTTCCAGGGATCAAACTCCATCGAGGCTAGCTGGCTCCGAGGGAGGGAGTTCATCATAGCCTTAGAGGGCTCCCTATGTATCATTTTTTTGTACCATTTTTGTATGATGATGTAGACACCTTCGGGTGATTTTGTAGCCATATGTATTTTAACATCATTGTATCATGACACTTGGGATTTTTGAGATATATATATGAGATGATTCATCCTTGCGACAACTATATGCATGTGTACTTATGTGATGTTGCTTCTATGTGATGCATTTTTCTATATGATGCTTATGATATGGATGCAAATATGTATTTATGATGAAATGCAATATTTTTGTTCTTTTATGTTTATTAAATGTTATGCATGATGCAAATGTGAATGTATGAAATGCAAATGAATATGATAATGAAAATAACTATTTACATGATGAGAATGTAATGTGCTAGCATGTGTTGTGTGTAGGATATGGTGCAATTGTGATATCTATATGTATGTATGAAATGCAAACTACATGGAATGCAAATATTTTTGGCATGTCATTATATACTCAGTCATGTAATATCAAGCTACACGGACCCAAGAAGGATGATGGAGGTCAATCAAGAAAGGGGGATAAGAGATAGAAGCTATGGAAGTGAAAGAGCTTCTTGTGCTTTATCATCATTGAGCTTTATTATGAAAAATAGGTTATGACAATCCAGATATAGGTTCAACCCAGAAAGTCATTGTAACTATTTGCATGGAGATCAAATAGTCGCAAACAAGGAATGCCCCAGTTCACACTAGACTCACAACGTCCCCATATCCTTGGACAAGTCATAGAATTACTAAGACACAAACCACAAACAATAAAACAAAAGGTGAACTTATCCCATCCTCGCCTTTCTAGTCAAAGACATCCTAAAGATACAATCTCTAGTCAGAGACATCCCAGAAAAGATAAAAGACATGTTACCAAAAGATAAAATTAAAAGAAAACCAAGACTCGACACTAACATCCATTGTAGTCCTCAAGTTTAGTGTCTCTTGTCACTTGTATACGTCTATTTGATTGTGGTCACAATGTTTTCATTCACAAAAGGATAGATAGCACTGAACCATAATGTTGTTCGAGTCTATTGAAAGATTTGATTTGTTGAAGTCCATTGTTGTTGTTTCTCATATGAAACTGACTGAATCCAAGAAACTAATACTTTATTGCGGAGAAGACGAAACTTTATTGCATAGTTGTGATGCAAGTGTTTCTTTATTGTGGATTGTGCGCGGATAGACTGAAGAATTTTGGAAGAAACTGAATGTGTGATTCTCTTAGTTCCACACCCATCACTAGACTTAGGATTTTCCTTAGCCATAGATAGGAGCCAATTTATTATGGATGGAAAGGGGTGAAAAAGAAGGATTATTATGATTGGCTAACCAATCTTAGGTAGATCAATAACAAGCCATGATGGGAATGGGTAATTTTATTATGGATGGATAGGCTATGAGTGTGTGCAAAGTGAAAGATGATATTGAATCATGAAGGAGGGACGAGCAATGTCTCTACACATGGTGCCAGTAACCTGGTTTTCACCATGGTACTTGCCCAGGGTGCCATCGTAGTGGTTTTCACCATTGGACGAATTTATTTCTCTTTACTTTTTCTCTTTTTTTTTTAGATTTTTTTGTGTCACAAGGCACCTGTTTGCCAAGTTTTCACCAAGTAACGATTTTTTATTTTTATGATTTTTTTGTATTTTTGATATTTATGATTTTTTTTGTATTTTTGAATTAGGATATGCTGAAGAGCTATGTGTAAAACCTATGAAGGTGCATGTTGTTGATAGGATCTTCCAAAGGTTCTCCATCTGGGGTCCAAAGATGATATGCACCTGATACGTAGATTGTTGTGATGACATAAGGACCAAGCCAATTTGGTTCAGACTTGCCCTTGTTTTCTCGGTCTTGCTGATTTTTAGAATTCTCTCTGAGAATTAAGTCACCCACCTTGAATGTGTGAGGTTTTATCTTATGATTGTAACTGCATTGTTCCTTGACTGAATGATGTGTATCTCGAGTGACTTTCTTCCTTGATAAAGTAACTGAGATAGAATCACTAGCGTGTGGACTACATAGGCCCATATGTGTGTCACCTAAAGAAGTTTGGGCATCCCTGACAACAAAGTCCTTTGAGGAAACTCCATTAAAGGTCCATGATGTATCACCAAAAGGAGATGGATGTGCGGAACAAGTCGATGAGTTATGAAGGCTTATGATTCAAAAAGAATTGAAAATATCATGACATGATGGAGACTTAGGATCAACAAGTATGCTTTTTGACTTAAAATTTTAGAAATTTTGCTCCGAATTATTTTGATATTAGGGGAGATCAACTCTTGTTATTTTTCTTTCATAGGATTTTTATCCTTGAATTTGATTTTTAAAGAGTCCAATAGATTTTGATTTTGATTTGGACTAAAGGACTTCTCTTTATTTTTGACTTTTAGATTTTTCCTTTCAAAGCTTGATTTTTTATCCCCAATCAGTAAAGGCTTTTATAATTCTTTTTGATCCAAGTCTAGGAGAGGAGTGGAAATGGAATGAGTGGATGAAATAGTAAGGCTATATGAGTTCTCAAGAGGGTTGGCGATATGCTCAATAGATTCTTTGTTGGAACCACTCTTAGGACTATTGATATCAAGAGTTGCTTGCACCACTAGAGGAGATTTACATTCATACTTAGTAGCAACAACACTAGGTAGTTCACACCCAATTCCTTGACATTGCAACTTGTTTGTAGGTTGCTCCTGTCGACTAAATGTCTCAAAAGATAGTGGGATTTGATCAACATGAAAGATATACTCACCACATCTCATATCTTTAATCTTGAACTTTTGTTTGATATCTGGTTGTTTTGATGTAGATGCTTTCAATGATTTAGGATCAACATACACTGAAAATGGAACAGCTTCTCGATTGGATGGAATTGTTATTTCTAATCTAGGTTGTAAATTGTTGAAATATATGAATGGGTTTGGATCAACTTTGATGGTCACTTCAACTTCATTGTGTGGAAACTTGATACATCGATGATATGTAGATGGGATTGCGCTCATCTCATGAATCCATGGAAGTCCCAAAAGTATGTTTTATGTGAGATCTAGATCAAGGACTTAACATACCACATCCTTCATAACTAGCCCAACTCTAAGAGGTAAGGTGACTGTGCCTTTGTATGAACGCTCTTCATTATCATATGACTTGATGGCAATTACATGTGTAGAATTCACGACCTTTTCAGAATATCCCATTGCTTAAAAGTATTCAATGTACATACATTGAGACCAGCTCCTCCATCTATCAAGACTCATTTTATTCAATGTTTGTGTAGGAAGGCTTCAATGTGTAAAGATGCATTATGTGGTTGGCTTATAGAGGTGTTGTCAACTTCTGTAAAGGTAAGAGAATGTGCAACAAAATGGTATCCCACCATGGCTTAAAATTGGTCCACGTTCAAATCAGTGGGTACAAAGGTTTCTCTTAGGACTTTGTCAAGTATGGCTTTATGCGAAGGAGAGATATGCAATAGTTATAGGATTGAGATAAGTGTGGGTGTCTTTCCTAATTGTTCTACTAGGTTGTACTCAGGTTTGGCCGATGACGAAGCAGTGGTTTTAGCAGGAGCACCTTGCAAGGTGACCTTACCTCAACGAGTTGTGACATTACATTCGGAGGTAGATTCAGAAGAAGTCCCAATGCCTTTTAGGAAAACTTTGGATCTTTGGGTAGAATGTTCAAGCATTTTGTCCTTTATAATAATAGTAGAAACATAGTTGTCCATCGAAATGTGATTAACGGTTGAATCATAATCATAGGAAACTTTGGTATAATTAGCTTGTTCATCTGAGGCTTTGGCTTTTCCCTTGTCATGTTTAGGGAATGGTTCCTTAAACATCTCATGTTCTTTATTAGATGTATGTCCTTCGATCTCAATGTCACCTCTATCAATAAGATCCTATATAATGTTCTTCAAGCGATGGCAATTTCTTGTTTTATGTCCCTTGCTCTTGTGATATTTGCAATACTCTTTGTCATTCCACCAATTTGGTTTGACTTTTAGCTCATATGGAGGATTGTTTGGAATTGTTATTATCTTGTTTGCCACTAGCTTCCTAAAAGCTGACTCAAGTGGTTCTCCCAATGGGGTGTATTTCCTTCATGGTTTTGAAGTTGCTTGAGTATTTACTTGGTTGTTTGTAGAAGAACTTGATCCTGAAAGAATGATTTTTGGTCTTATCGTGTTAGCATCAACAACACCATCATTTAGTGTGTTCTTGTTCTTGTTCCAAAATCGTGGCTTGTCCTTTCCTTTAAAATCCTCTTTATTTTGTTTGAATATCTTGATGATTCGTTGCTCAATTAAGACCTTCTTTGTTTCTAAGCCTCTCTCAATGACCTCCCTGAAAGTGGACAAACAAGCTTTCCTCAAGTCATAACCAATATCTCTATTGACATTCTATGTAAACATCTCTACCATTTATTTTTGTGGAATTTCACAAGAGCATTTGCTGGCTAAATTCCTCCATCTTTGTAAGAATGATGAAAATGACTCCCCATCTTTCTGTTTGGTATTGCACAAAGTGGTAACTGATATATCTGTCTCTATGTTATATGAGAAATGTTGTTTGAAAGCTTCTGCTAGATCACCCCATGACTTAATTCTAGGTGGAAGTTGGGAGAACCGTTCCATAGCTTGATCACCTAAGATTTGTGGAAACCATCTCATCAAGTATGTTTCTTTTGCTGCTACCTCAATGCAAGCTATGAAAAACTATCTTATATGTGCCTTAGGGTCTCCTTTGCCTCTATACTTATCAAACTTTGGTGTTACGAAGTGTGTAGGAAACAGAGGCATTGAAATGATTTTATCAAATGGATTTATATATTTATGAGATCATTCTGTGCTTAATGGTTGACGTCTTGCCATCAAAGGAGGCATGTGTTCAGAAAAAAGTAGGTTTTGTGAGGGAAGAAGTTGCGGAGGCCGTGGGTGGTGCGGTTTTGGAGGTGGTAGAGGAGTGGGCTAGTATATTGGGTCCCTATTTCAACCCCGCGGTTATCCTGTCAGATGTGGAGTGCTTAGATGAAGAGGATGAAGCCCAGTTAGACGTGGTTGCTCTTAGGAACATGAAGGAGAAGTTTATGGCAGAAGCATGCGAAGTCTTCCGGGTTGGGGTCACGAACGTAGACATGGGCCCATTTAGGAGGATGATGCAGAATGAAGGTGGTTGGCTTTCAGAAGCCAGTATTGATAAGGTGACGACTATTGGAGTGCGGGTGGCCACCATTTTAAGGCTTTTGTAATTTGGTAGTGTTTTGTTTTGTTTGGTTTCGTTGGGTTGGTAGGTAGGTTGAGTTAGTTGAATATACTTTGTAATCTTTTTTTTTTATTATTAATATAAGACACTATCCCCACCTTGATAGCACTTGCTTAAAAAAAAAAAAATAACCAAGTGATTTTAAGATATATATTATATCAAAATTTCGATAATATTATTATATTACCTTTAAAAATATAGGAAGTTTTTAATAAGTATAATTATTTTTGAATTTATATATTTAATTATATATTTATTTTAATAATTATTAAATTATTAATATTGAAATTAATATAATAGTATTACATAAATATAACATGATACATTAATTTAATGAAAGTTTCAAATTAATAGTGTTTATAGGTAAGATTTAAATTTATTTTCACTAATGTAAACACATTTTTTTATCTAAAAATATCCATAATCATATAACTTGTATGTACATTATGATGGAAAAATTATTGTTATTGTTATTGTGCATTATGATGCATGGTATCCATTCTTGTTATTGTTTGATTAACATCAATAAAAAATGATTGCATATATATTTTTGAGTGTTTATTTGTCAATCTAAAGCTGCAATAACATTTACATTTCACATATCCACATGTATAAAATTAAACACATAATTTATTATTAAAAAATAAAAAATTATAAAGAAAGATATTAAATAAATTATTTAAATTTCAAAAAGACAATCAAACGTTTACAAAATAAACAAAACTTCCCCGCGGTGATGGTGACAGCTGGGTACTCATGAGCAGGAGGGATGTCAGGCGATGGCAGTGGGCATCCGAATATGGGGTGCAAATAATCCCCCACATAGCCAGTGAAGATACCTAGGTCTGAAAAAAACAATATTGGAGATTCGGACCCTTCTCTGCTACAAATCCTAGAAGTGAAAAATTTGAACCAACATTCAACGTTTCTGTTATGGCTAAAGTGAAATATTCTACAATGGGATCTCTGTTTCCTTGTCTTCCAGATGAAATTGGGTTCGAATGCCTGCTGAGGGTGGAGTTGAACTCTCATCACAACCTCAGGTGTGTATCCAAAAGCTGGAACGCCGCACTGAAAACCCCCCGCTTTTATCAAGAAAGAAAGAGATTGAAGATTTCGGAGCAACGGATTTGTTTGTTGCAGGACACATACAGCATTTGCAACAGAGTATTGGTATATGACCTGCAGAAGGACTCGTGCAAAAGTCTACCGCCTATTCCCTTAAAATTTTACCGCTTCTCTCACTGCTATTTCGTGAAACAAAAACTGGTTTTGATCACGGATATGGTTGACTACTATACAAGGGCTTGTATATGGTTGTACGATTTTACTTGTTCCAAATGGCGGCAGGGCGCCAAAATGCCTAGATGGCGGTCTCGATTTGCCTCCGCAGCGGATGAGCACAGGGGACTGATTTATGTGGCTGGAGGGTATGGCAGGTTGCGCAACCCGGTCCGTAGCGCTTCAGTTTACAATGTGGAGGAGGACAAGTGGGATCTTCTCTCCGACATGAACACCTACATGGAGGACTTTACAGGTGCTTTTGCTGGCGGGAAGTTTTATGTAATGGGCAAGCCAACTTGGCCCACTTTTGAGGTTTTTGATTCCTACACGAGAAGTTGGAAAACTCTGGAGAATAGATTGAACAGTATGCATTTCTTAAGTGTATTTGGGCGCTTGCATTGCTTGTCTGCTGGGGGATTGATTGAATATGACTATAGCCGAGATAAGCTGCACATTGTAGGGCCTCTTCCAACGGAGGACTTCGAACGACTTATTGAGTTCGCTACAGTAGTTGGCCATAAAATCTTTTTGAGCAAATGGGATCCCATTGAAGGTGAAGGTTTTTATATGCTTACACCTCCAAGTGAGACGGGAGGAGCAATCAAGTGGATTGCCATTGGGAGACCATCGGGCCTCCAGGATTTTGTTATATGTGCTGCTACCCAAGTGGATCTTTGACTTTTTTTGAGCTTGCATTCAGTTAATTGGTAATTTCTTGCCATACAGTAAGCTCTGGAAATATCGACAAGTAGTCTTATATATTACCAGATGTGTAACTTCAATAGGCACTCATAAGCTACAGTAACACTCTATTCGTTGAACTATATATGAGAATTTGTTGTTGAATAGGTTATATATATGCTTTTAATCTCAGTAGAGTTCAAAGTAATGAGTTCATTTGTTTTTTTATGTTTGAAGTTTATCTTGTATTATTATTATGATTATTTACTGGTTTGAAATTACATAAAAGATTATATTATTTTTGTTTGTGAGAGTGAGTTGATCCATCTTTTAATTAAATCATTTGTTTTTAAGATATTTTTAGTATTAATATTTTAATTGAACTAATGCCACTTATGATTGAAAACTTTAAATAAAGTTCTCCACTTAAGGAATCAAGGCCCATCAGAAAAACAATAGCACTTTTATCAAAGGGAATCATCCCAGGTGAACAGTGACCATGGGACAGTCAAAACTCTTTCTGTGTTTTGTAGCAAAAATTGAATTCACAAGATTTTTAGTAAGTGATACTCCAAGATTTTTTCTTTGCTGAGGATTGAATTCTTTTGATCTTAAAAATCTAATATTATCTAGCTCTACGTGACTAAAATTTTGCTTAATTAGTGCCAAAAGGTCATCAAGGTAATG
Source organism: Cryptomeria japonica (assembly GCF_030272615.1). Taxonomy (NCBI): domain Eukaryota; kingdom Viridiplantae; phylum Streptophyta; class Pinopsida; order Cupressales; family Cupressaceae; genus Cryptomeria; species Cryptomeria japonica. Next base: position 89,141,805 of record NC_081407.1, on the reverse strand, counting down.
CTGAAAGATAAATTCATCCATCTAGAAGGGGTAGGGACCTTCCCAATAAATGATGCCATCCCACCACTGTAGAACCATTTGCCCAATGATTTGTAGGTTGACGCTGTGACTCATTATCTTTTACTGCAAGGGCTCTAAAGACCTTCTCACCAACGTGTTCTATTCTTCCATGACATAATCTATTATTCTCAGCAGATAACTTATTGTTCTCAGTTTCATTGCCATGGAACTATTACATTTGCATATCATACTTGTATTAAGTCTGAATAAAGTTCTGAAATGAACTTCCTTAGCCAATACCATGGCGTCACACAGTTATCCTTGCTAAGATAACCTGCAAACATGCATCATTCATCTTATTGATAGAGGTTACAATTTTTGCTACAAAACACAGAGAGAGTTTTGACTGTCCCATCTTTGATCATCAATTTGATTTTACCATGGTTATTGATCATGTGAAACACTGTTTCCCAAGAAGACTTCACCTACATTATAACTTTCATGCATGAAATAACTTGTTCACTAGAGACTAGGTTTGATATAACAACCTGATCTTTTCCCACAACTTGTGAGTGGTGTCTTTTTAATAAATAATCAACAATAGTGTATTTCAAATAGCAAGGATGAATAGACGATCTAGTATTTTTGTCAAGTTATTGCTATGAACTTTTGACCAACCACAACACTCCATTGATTTGGATCTACAAGGAGATTTTCTATATCGGTCTTCCAAAGCCTAAAGTTCTATCTGTTGAACTTCTCAATCTCCATTCTTCTAGTGTTTACCATTTTCTCTACCTGAAAGATTGATTTACCTATGTAGAGCTCCCTCTCAAACAAAGATTATTACAAGGCCTAAAATTCTCATGGATGTAAAACAAGCACTAAGCTTTGATACCAAATGAAAGAAATGCAGATAACTGATAGAGGAGAACTATGCTAAATAGGTTACATAATCCAAACGAAATTTGGTAGAATAACATGACAATCACACAATGAAAACAAGATTTGCTTTGGAAACTCTTTTGGGAAAAGCCTATCAAGTTTACATAACCATTGCAATATTAAATCACAAAAAAAAATGTGAATCCCAAGAATGAAAAGGGGAATATCTTCAAAGGAAGCACCAAATTGTGACCCCCTCAAGCATAGTATTTCACAAGCTACAGTGTGGAATAAGCTTTATCATTTGCCTTCTCAATACTGGATTGCTTCAATACTTGTGGCAACTGGTAACTCTATTGGAACTTTATTTTGTCAGATAAAAATACATTAGAGAAATATTTTGGATAGGATGCACGCATATGCATGAAAGATTTTGGATTGGATGCACACATTTGCATCTTTTTAATTTTGTCTTAACTGCTTTCCTCCGCTATCCCAATCGAGACAAATTAAGGATGCTAGAATCAAAAGATCGAGGTAGAAGGCTTGACAGATTTATGCTCTAGCTGTTCTAAATATGGGCAAAGCATAGACAAATACCTAAGAAATCAAAATAGAACTGTTGATATTGGCCATTTGAAAGATGTTCCTCCTGAAGACCAGGGGCAAATACCATGGAATTATTAGTAGAAACAAAATAAGGAGGATCTATGGGAGGAGAATAGCATAGGGAGTGCGATTTAAGAAAACATTAGAACATCTAGGAAAAATTGGCCTTTGAAATAGCACTAGAAAGTTTTGGAATAACAAATGAAATTAGGAACTTCCTCCATATTAGGGGGAATCAATGGGGGAAACATCAACAAATAAGTACCAAGGAGGTGGGCAAAGGGCTAAATAGTAACAATTCTGAAGGCATTAAGATCTAAAAGTATAACATGGAGAAAACAAAGGAAGAAGAAGAATTGGAGGAAGTCCAAGAAATAAAGTTGCTTGAGGAAAGGGAGATAGGCTAGTCAACCTCCAACATTGACAAGCTAGACTATGGGTAACAAAAGAGGAAAGAAAGGAAAATTAATAGAGAATTATTAATCAAAGAATGGGAGGTTGAATGGCAGATGGAAATGAACTTGGTTTCGACATTTGGGAAGGGAATACCCCTTTCCAATGATCAATGAAGGTCATCATGTTTAACGTTAGGTACCTCAATGGGCCTACCAAAAGACATTCAGTTAAGTGTCGAATGGAAATATCAAATATAGGTATACTATTGATACATTTTACAAAATTGATTAAAAAGAAGTAGATATCACACTTCACAAATGGGAAAAATGGAAAAGTCACTTTGTGGGATTTCTTGGAGCATCGGGTAGCTTGACCATTTTGTAGATAAGTGATACACCAAAAGCAGTATTGTTCAGTGAGTAAAATAACTTGCCTTTATGCCAAAATTCGTTTTTTTATCGTTTAATAGTAGGGAATGTTTAGCCTGCCCTGCACCAAGTGAGGCCACAAATGAGGGACCTCATCCTCGACATTAACGTAACAACCATCCATACCTGCAAGCATAGTAGCCCAGCAAGGGCACAAAGCCTGCAAGTACACCAGCCCAACAAGGTTTGGCACTAGCATTAACACTTGTGAAACAATTGGCATGAACGCCACAATGGTTCACAATCTACCTGTTAGTTTTTAGTATTCAGATAAGCATTAAGAAACAGAAAATCAGAATGCAAGATAGACAAACACAAAATCAACAAATGACACACAAATACCTTGGGAAAACCTCCCTCTTGGAGGTGAAAAACCCAGCAACACTCAGCAACACTTCTCAAATCTTTATTAGCAATAATCTGAAGGTTCTTTACACTCAGAACAGCAATATATATGCACAGATGAAACCAAGCTAGGGCACAACAGTGTGATGTACTTATCTGCTGATCAAGAAGGATATATAATAAACACAGTTCGCTGATACCGGAGTGCCTGCTGCCCCTGAGTGGATTCGCTATGAAATATCCCCTGTCCAATGGATGATTGAAACGAGGTATATTTTGCTAGTAGTTTCTGATTTCAATCATATAATCTGCTGATATGTTTGTTTCAGACTGTGAACAAGATGTTAACGGTGACTATGAACAAATATAAGTGTCCTTTATTGTTTGGAAAACAAGTCTAAATGCCTATACAACTATCTTGAGAGTTCAATGCCAAGTTGGACCTTTAGAATGACACATAAATAACACTTTCAGTCAACTGACACTACATCAAACACTTCGTATGCACCCTCAGATAATGGATATAAAGAAATGTAGGCTGTATGCAGATTTCTTGTTCATATAATGAATGAAATTACATTCCAAATGACTAGATATAAGTAACTAATGAATACAAGGACTATCATAGATGGACACCTTTCAGACTTCTGAGAACTCCCAATCTGCAACTAATCTTATACATTCATACTGAAAATTCACAATGAAAGTTTGGAAGAGAACCTGGGCTAATCGCCTTACGGATATAAGCATGAAGTGACGACAAAGACACTCCAAAGTCCAAATTGAAGCTCCCCACAGTCTGCTGGAATGTACAGGTCCGAGAACACTAAAGCGGTCAGCTGTTAACAACCCAAATTCTTCCTTCAAATGATTTGGTTGCCAACTAGAGGATAGCGCTAAACACCAAGGAAGACCCTCGATCAAAATGTTGTGTAATATCCCCTTGTATGGTGCTGCCCTGCTGCTGTAGGTGGATGACACAGATTATCAACAAAAACCTTATTCAAAGTATCCCAAACTGATCGGTTCTTTCTCCAATAACAGTGCCTTCCTCCCAGACAGGTCTATGGGCATTCATAAGCAAAATATGGTAGAATCGATGGTGAGGAGGGTGGCGGACCTGCAGAGGTTCGGCATTCCCAATAAAATAATATTGGCACCAAAACTCTCAATGAATTACCTTAAAGGCATCGCCTTGGTCTTCCCTTCAAACTGCAATCTTTAGCCAATGAATTCGATGCACAACTGAGGAGATAGGAGTTGATATGTAAGTCTGCAACCTCGGATAACAACAGATGAAGACTCTTCGATCTGCCTTCAATACTTCTCAGAATTCTTTTACGAATCGCCAATAGGTATCGCTTAGTACTAGATGAATATTGTTGACCCATTCGCCCAAGAATAAGTCCTAAATAAGATGATCTCTCCAAGTCTGAAAATCTGAAACTCAACCATCCAAGTCTGATATGAATCTTCAATAAGCCCAAGTGAGATGACTGAAATGTCACCTCCTCTATGCAACCCCTCTAGAGATCTTTCACTCTCTCAGTTATGCGATCAATGGGAGTTTCCGTTCCCAAGGATCTTTAGTCTGTAGACACCCACTAGGTTCTACAAAACCAATCAATTCATCAATATCAAATCCCAGCACTTACCCTCTTCTATTTATTTTTTTTCATAACCCATGATGAGAGGCTTCTAGAAGGGGGTAGGTACAATATATTTATTTTTAATTAAGTGACTAATAATTAATATTTTTATTTTTATACTTTAGTCATTTATAATTAAATTAATTAAATATAAAGTCATTTTTAATAATAATTTATTTTAATGACTTTATAAGAAATTAATTTAATTAATTTATCCTAATAGCTCCTATTAGCCTAGTGGCTAAAAAAAAATTGGGGACATTACACGCTATTTCTTGAACTGGTTCGCTGTCCTTGGAATATGTTCACTGTGCCTCTATTTTATGGCTAACACAATTTTGAATAATGAAGACAATAGAGGTTGCTTAGGAAAAAGATCTGATCCTCACTTGACTTCATGGATTTTACAATGAGGGCCTATTGTAGGACATTAAGCCATAAAATGGTTTCTTCACTTGGACCCCAACCAGTGACCTCTTGGTAGTTATCAATATAGCTGAAAGACAAGACTGCTATCTTTGGAGTGTAGTTTGGGCCTAACTTCCACTATCACGTGAATGTAGCATCCTCTTGATCCCAAGCTCTGAACAATTTCTGATTCAGCTTTTCCTTCAAGAGGATCAAAAACTTGAAAAGACCTGCATCAAATTTGAGAATATATGGATTAAAGATCTTGAATTTGTGTCCAATGTTGAAAAATGGTGGCTAGAAGGTCATCCCCAACAGGGATAAAGAATGTTCACTCTATCAAAGAAGATGCAACATCTTAAGAGATGTCTTAAGAAATGGAACAAAAAACCATTTCAAAAAATCTTTGAGAAAAAGAAGGCATTAGAAGAAAACTTGGAAAACCTAAGCGAAGTGATTTAAAAAGGAATGGATCAAGAAAGCTATTAAAAAGAAAAGAAGTTAATGGGTTAATACACTTAAATTTTGGCAAGAGAAGAGATAGTGGAGGCAAATGTTGAGAAATTTGGCTCAAAGATGGGGATAAAAATACAATTTTTTTCATAACAACTAGAACTCAAGGAAATGAAAATAAACTTAAAATCAGAACTTGGAAACTCTTAAAGGAAATAGATAAAATAAATAGAGTAGTAGTACACTACTTTGAAAAACTCTTTGAGAAAAAGAAGGCATTAGAAGAAAACTTGGAAAACCTAAGTGAAGTGATTTTAAAAGGCATGGATCAAGAAAGCTATAAAAAAGAAAAGGAGTTAATGGGTTAATACACTTAAATTTTGGCAAGAGAAGAGATAGTGGAGGCAAATGTTGAGAAATTTGGCTCAAAGATGGGGATAGAAATACAATTTTTTTCATAACAACTAGAACTCAAGGAAATGAAAATAAATTGAAAATCAGAACTTGGAAACTCTTAAAGGAAATAGATAAAATCAATAGAGTACAATACTTTGAAAAACTCCTTAATAACTTAGAAGGTTCAGATTTGAAAAATCAAAGCAAAACGGAAATGTCATGCCCCGCCTATCAACAGCAAAGAAAACATAAATAAATAAATCAAGTGACACCGTTAATCAGAAAATCGTCTCATTCATGAGACTTCACGATTTTCTGAAGTCAACGTATTGGCCAGTAGTTATCTTTACAAAGCAGAAACAAAGGCTATGATTCCATTCCATCATTGGCCAATATTCTTAAATTACATCAATGCATAGACTTATCTAAGATAATAATGCAGTGAATAGATTTAGAGACATACAAAGGTTTGTGTTTATGTTAATACGTATCATTAAGCAATCAAAGAGGTGTGATTACAGCAAATAGTTATTAGTTAAGGAAAAGGATAACTTATGGGGAGCAGCGATTGCAATTGACCAAGTAATCACAATATGTAGTCTTCAATACCAAAGTCAATGCTAAGTAATTAATGCTCTCGTAATTGCAGCGATTACTAAACTAATGGTTAATGGAAATAAGAAGACATCAATTAAGTGAAAGGGTGCAATTAACAAAGGAGTTGTGTCCATTGTTGAAGGGACAGCCATTTAATTAGTTGCAAAGAGTCACCACCTTTGCAAAGATGGTGGCCGCTGGGAGAGACATGACCTCCCATTCGTATTGACGGGATATATATTCAACACTTAGGCCATTGAGAAAGGCATCAAGGATAATGATTCGGGATTAGCAGATCAGATCTGTTTTTAAGTTTCAGGCAGTAACATCTCTGTTCTGGGGATGTGCTTGGTGGTATGCATGGGGATGTGCTTAATACGTATGTTAAATATATGAAGCCTGATAATGTTTTTATGCAGAATTTAATAGTAATATTAATGTAGACTGCAATATGTATGACAGTCAATATTAACAGTGGCAGACCAGATCTGATGCATGTCAGATTTGTCTGCCTTTACAGCCACTAAATAGATTAATAATTAATGTTTGTAGGCAGCGGTAGTATTAATAACTTGTATAATAGGTAATTAGCAAATACATAAATAATTGGTAATAGAATTTAATTCATTTATTTATTTATGTATATATATATTCAAATCAGAATAAGGATAATAGATTTCTATATGATAATAACGTTAGAAGATTTATATTTGTTTGATACACATACACATATGCTTGAAATAATATCAGTAAGATTATATTTATTAAAAAAAATGAATTCTAAATAAATATATTATTATGGATATAATGAGTAAATTACTTTGATTATATTTTCTTAGATTATTTATATATGTGTGTCTTATCTCGTAATCAACTAAAGGAATTAATGGAGTAAGTAAGTTAGGGAATTACAGTTTACCGGTTCTCCCAAGCTAAGTAGGCCACTCCAAGGGATGGAATTGTCATAGTGGGACGTTCTTGCCTCTTGTCGGCCAAGAGGTGAGTTGTCATAGTGGGATGCTGCATGCTCTTGGGCTTAGTTGGGTTGAGCAGTTTATAGGCACCTTCGCAAAGCTTTCCTAGCAAACTAAACTATGATTGGTAATGGATAGAAAGACATGTTTGTCATTCTATGTAATACATTTGCTATTAATCCATGTATTTATTTGTCTATTCTGAAGTTTATTGAATGACTAGATGAAGTTAGTCTTATATATTGAAAAAATGATAAAATATATTGTGGAATTACTAATTTAGAACAAAATTCAGCCAATCACTAGTTGGGGATATTACATGAAAGCTGATAAATGAGGATCAAAATAATTTTCTATTAGCTCTCTTTAATACATGGAGATATAAAAGTTCCCATCATGTAGCTAGATCAGGATAAAGCACCTAGTCTAGATGGCTCTCCTAACAGTTTCTCTTACAAATGCTAGAACATAGTTGGGAAAGATTTGTGGTTAGTTGCAAAAGCATCGAGGAAAAAGGGGATTCAATTAAAGAAATTAAATAATACATTCATAGCTCTTATGCCAAAGTGGGCCACTTTAACTATTTTGATGATTATCATCCAATATCTCTCTTCAACATAGTTTACAAAATATTTTCCAACACACTTGCCAATGAATTGAAATTATTTTGCCTTAACATAATTGTAAAAGAACAAAGTAGTTTTATGCTTGGCTGCTTCATCTTAGATAGGGCATTTTTAGCTTAGGAAGCTATTCACTTAGCCAACAATACCAAAAGGAGCATCATGCTGCTAAAAATTGATATTAAGGAGGAGAATAATAGGGTGGATTGGAGGGCATTGATGAAATTAATGGAAATATTTGGATTTTGTAGTCAATGGTTGGATTGGATCTACAACTTCGTGGCCAACTCAAGATATTCCGTTCTAGTGAATGGGAGTGTTTGAGGTTTCTTTGGGAAACCTAGAGGATTGTGCTTGGGTGACCCCATCTCTCCCTTTTTGTTCATAGCAATAGTGGATGCCCTTGGAAGATTAATTCAAGAAACATGCACAAAAGGAGATTGGGAAGGGGTCTTAGTTAGCAAAGATGTCAGCCTCATATCCAATCAACAGTTGTGGATAATACTTTGCTCTTCGACATGTCAAGAAGAAAGGAGGCATGAATAATCAAATCTATCCTTAATAACTACATGAGGGCCTCAAGGTAGTAGGTAGATACTTGCAAATTAGAAATCATTTTCTTTTTAATGGATCCAAAAGTGTAGAAAGAAATTATGAATATCTTGAACTTGAAAATTGGAAACCGTCTAAGAGAATATCTTGGAATTCCCCTCTTCAACTGATATTATTTGACAAAGCTTTGGAATCCTCTATAGGAAGCTTGTAGGAAAAGAATGTCAACATGGAAAGGAAGATGATTGTCATGGGAAATAGGATCCTCATGCTTAAAGTCGTCATCTCTACTCAATCTATCTAATGTCTTGCTTCAGTCCGCCTTAAAAATTATGTCATAAATTTGACTAGATTATGAGGAACTTATTTTGTCAAAGATCTTTGGAAGAGAGAAAGAAACTATCAGTAGCATGGGATTCCATATGCAAAGCAAAGGCGCTAGAGGTGTAGGATTGTGAAATCAAACCCCCAAAATAAGGCTTTGGAGGCTAAGTGGTCTGAAACAATATATTTAAAACCCCATTTGAAGTGGGTGAGAATTTTACAAAACAAATACATGGATTCATAGTTTCCATCTAGAATCTTGATTTTCTCCAATCCTCGTAAAGGCTTGAGCATTTGGATTTTCATTTTGGCATGCAAGCATATTAAATTCATGAAACTTCCACAATCCATAGTGATTTGTTTTTAGTTCTTCTGGATTTGACTGTGTATCTTTTTGATGTTGCCAACGTTTCGGATCAAACACCATGATCCATCATCAGGGAAAGAGAGCAGGAGATCAGAAAATGAATCCTACTCTCTCACTTGCTCTCTTTCCCTGATGATGGATCATGGTGTTTCATCCGAAATGTTGACAACATCAAAAAGCTACACGGTCAAATCCAAAAGAAGTAAAAACAAATGCAAGAATACTGTTTTCAAGCATCTTACTTGGGAGATTACGAGTGGTAGGATTGCAAAAGTTTGGAAGGATTCATGGAACATTTTGCCTTCGATAAAAGAAATTCAAGATTTTAGTATAATAAAAACTACTCTCACATTTGTTTGGAGGGAAGAAGGTTGTAGATTATGTAACCCCTATTTTTTACAAGGAATAAAAGAACGAAAATGAAAGAAATTGAAAGATTTGGAATTGCTGGAAAGCGAGGTAACAACATCACAAAAAATATTGAGTGAAAGAAAAATCTGGATAACGGGCATGCAAAACTCCATTAGGTTGAGTCGCTCTAATTTAGGGGAATGTTCATCTACGGTAATCTTTATGATGGCAGAACTTGTGGAAGTGCAAACCAACTTTCCATTCCATCTTTGTTGGAACCCCCAAGTTTGGAACATTCACTTGGGCAGCTTTTCAGAAGAAAATTTTAATTATTGACTAACTTTATAAACTTGGTTTCAGTTGTCCATCAAGAGTGCTTTTGTTGGCAAAACTAAGAGAGTGCACCACCTGTTTCTAAATTTGCCCAATTACACAAAAATGCTGGAAATGGTAATGTTCTAGGTCTGATTGGTCAAATACCTTGCCAAACAATATCCTTAGCCTTCAAACAAATGTGTTGCCAAATGACATCTTTAGCCTCTTTTGGTCATTGTCAATCTTGAAGAAAAATCAAGTTCTTCAAGATTTGGGTCACAAGTCCAATTCTGATATGGAAAATTTGGAAAGAAAGAAATCAAGTAATCTTCCAAGATAAGGTTCTATCTAAGGCATACTTTATAATTAAACTGCAGATAGCATTGGTAAATGTGGTTAGTGATAGAACTATGGCATTTAATTAAAGCGAAGTTCTTCACATCTTGGGACAATGACTTGGTCAGAGACTGACATGAGCTTAAAGTCTTCCCCATTAATAGAGATGGATGAGTTAATTCTCCAAATCTTAGAGAAGGACTTGAATAGAGTCTCCCCTCCCATGGATGGACAAGCTTGAACTTTGATGGACTATCAAGAGGACCAAGGGTATTGGGAGCAAGTTGTATCATTTGAGATGAAAGAGGAAATATGATTGGGGCAGCATCAAAGAAACTCATTGAAGGGACCAACAATGAAACTAAAGCACAAGCCTTATTCCTCAGTCTACAAATTTGCAAAGTATATAAATGCAACAAAGTCAAGTATGGGGGAGACTCAGTGATTGTCATCAGTGCAATTAGGAAGAAAAAAATGCCAAAATGGAAAATCGATAACATTATCCTAAACTATCTGGCCTATCTTGGAGTCATTTGAAGTGAAATGAAGAGGTTGACATTTTGGCTAACTTTGCTATATACATTAATGCTGAATATATAAGATCTAAAGCGAGCCATGGCCAAATTTTAAATTTAAAAATTCTACCGAGATGGATGTAGTAGTGATCAAGACATAACAAGATTGATTGAGCATTTATGGGGGACAACAATTATTGGAGATGTAGAGTTGATTGTGGAGATGGTGATTAAGTTTTTGTTTGTCCCAAGCTTAGGAATTAATTTAGGGATAGATTTTGGCTGATATCATATGATGTTGGGAATTATTACCAAGCAAGGTGAATTAAATAAATCAAAAGAAATCAACTACGTATCACCACTAAGTCTAGTTGCTCCATTTGTGCCCTAATTTGCTTGTTGAAGGTGTGAATACTTTGTTCACTAAGTTGTTTTTGTAAGATTTGGGGTTTTGAGAGTTCCATTTTCTTGTAATTCTGTTGTTCAAAATTTGAACATTCAAATCCACAATGAAACCCTAGGTGCCCTCCATCTATGAAAAACCCTAGTTCATCAAAATGGCTGAATCTTTTAAGGGAACTAAGAGGAGGTTTGATGAGAACCTTATTGCCCAATTGCCTGGCTCATCCCAAAAGAGTAACAATCTCGAGGCTCAGGAATAGTCTGACTGTCTGATAACAAGAAGACACAAAAGCTAGTTGCAGGGACCCTAGCATCCCTATCCATTGTTTCACCCTCTATTGATATTCACCCTCTATGGATATGGGAATAACAAAGCCAGATCTAAAGCCCCTATCTGCAATATCTGGACTAGGCAAATTAGTGGTCCCTAATGTATTTATCAATGTAGATTTGATTGGATCCTTAACAAAGGCATATAATCCTGATAAGATGGCCATTTACAATCCAAAAGGGCGATGACTTAGGAACCCGCATAGGGAAATCGTTTGTGAAGTCTTCAACCTAGATCAAAATGCACAAGAGCCTATTGATTTTGGAGAGTTGAGAAGAGATTATGATAGGATGAAGAGAGGCTACAGGGTGAGACTATTACCTGATTTCAGACCCAATTCTTTGAGCAAAGAGGATAGAAGATATATTGACCAGATGAAAGAGCCATTTTACTATGACTTATTTTTCCCTAGGTCATGTGTTGGGTATGGATCATGAATTTGAGATGCAAATTCACCTAATGGTCCTTGTTGTTGATCTTCAATCAAATGAGAAAAACATGCTATTTGATTATGCTTCATATATTGTAGAGGGAATACACAGAAGGATCCAAATACAATACATTTCAAATGGTACTCACTCCTTTGCCACATTATTCTTTATAGTGCAGTAAGATATGGAAGCCCCAACTCAGGGTAAAGCCTTAGGAAAACAAGAAGCCTTTTCCAGTTCAAGAATGGACTTACATATGGGAAAAGCATTGTGACAAGGCTGATTACACCATTTTTGAAGATTTCATTGTTAAGGAAACTCTCATAAACTTGGGAGAGAGGGTAGGCTAGAGATTATCTGTTAATGTAAAACATTTTTTGAGACCCAAGGACTTGGTCCCAAAGAAGAGGATTGATCATAATTGGGGAGATTTGTTTTTGTACAGGGAAAGTACTGTTATAAGGGTTTATGGTGAACTAGGTGCAACAGTCGCACTCCACATACTTCCAAGATTTGTCCTAGGCAGAACTGCTTTCTTTGGAAATATATGGTAGTTAAATGAGGCAGATAAAACACATTTTTTCAGGAAAGCTAAGAAAGGTTCATTCATGCCCTCTACACTCATTTTTTCAGACTTTCAAGTACTAGATAAAGAAGGCCTAAAATTGCTTATTAATCTACTAAGGCCCTACAGGATGAAAGTAGATAAGAGAAGGCAGTGTGCCCGAGAGCATTTCATCCATGATGTAAGGGCCTCTTACAAAATGTTTGCATATGTACATCAACATGATGAAATGGAAGAGTTAATCAGAAACTGCCACACCTAAAGGGAGGTGGTTACAAAAAGAGAAAACTGGGCAAAGATTAAATTTGCTGAGGAACATAACAAAGGCAAGGACCTATCTTTCAAAGGATCCCATGCAGAGGTTGATGATCCAATTCTGAAAATCAGGATATTGATGGATGAGTACAAGAATACCGTGGAGAGCATAAAGTTGCCTCAGGTTGGAGGGGCCAGCTCTTCTGCCGCATCTACACCAACTCCTCAAATCCCTGAACTAGTGGCCCCATTCCATCAGGTATCACTAGGAAATGATCCCACAATTGAGTTCACATCAAGTGGGTATGAGCCCAGTTCTAGTGGCCAAGCAGGGAAGAATGAATATGATACCTCAACAAGGAATTTAATGGGCCCCCCTCCCATGGACATAGCACTGTTTAGCTACAGAGGAGGTGGCATGTGCTGAATTCATGGATGATGATAGGTTTTTTACCACGAAGGAATTTCGACAATTCGTTATTAATCTTAAAGGGGAAATGTTCTAAAAAGAGATGAGGACAAAAGAAGTCATTGATGAGAACAAGTAACAAGTGTTAGCAAAAATATGGAAGAAAGTGCATTAAGAAATTGTTGACATGACCCCAGGAAAAGGAAGGCAAATAGTCAAGAATAGTGGCATTTTTTTGTTGGAAGGATGGGATATATCCTCTGCCATTGCTTTTGATACTATCAGAAGACAACAGGCAGATGAGCCCTTGACAACTAATGAAGAGGCCCAAGACCTTTACTTCAGGTCTAAATTTGATCAGAGACATGGTGGTTTGGCTATTTGGTCTGTTTTCGCAGGCATAAGCAAGCTCAAAATAGTCAAGGAACCTAGGGATCTCACTAGCAATCTTATTGTCAGGACAGTTGGTGACACTAGTGTCTCACAGGCAGCACAACTGACAATGCATACAACCATGTTTACAGAACCGACAACTAAGAATTTAGAAGCTGATGTAGCCAAATCAAATGAGGATAACAAGAGGCTAAGGGATCAGATTACTAATGTCACATGATTACTCCCACCACCTCAGCAGGTAGGTAATTCATCAACTTTCAAACAATATTGATGCAAGAGTTGGAGTTTATTTAGATCAAGGTTAGGAAATTGGAGAAATATCTTGAGGAAAGCAGAAAAGCTGAGGAGAAAGCCAAGGAGAAAGGTGGTAAAATGAGAACTAATATTATCGACACCTAACTTAAAAACAGATTGGTGTCACTTATTGGTCATGTTGATATGCTTGGCAATACTACATATTCATGAGGGGCACATTTAGAGATCATGCCAAAGATGGAGTTTAGTAAAGGTGTTGGCAAGTACACCTTGCTTCAAAAGTTGAAGTCTTCAACATTGTGCTAGACACAGTGGATGTTGACAATGACATCTATCATGCCATGTACAATATTCTTTCAAGTAATAAGCATGTGCAAGGTCTATTGGGAACTGTTGTGACGTTTTCCCACATCACCCCATTGCAAATGGAGGACCCCCCCACTTTTCACATTTTATGGTAGATGTTTTGCAGGTTGCCTTGGTTTAGCAGTAGTTTCCTAGTTTTAGCCTTTGCTTATGAGAGAGTGTCATGTCAAAATGTTGAAAGGATGTTAAAATTGTTAAAATGGTCCTAAGTGTCAGGTTGCCTAAGAGTTTTGATTTATTCTTGCTAAGTGCTGAGTTTCAATTTTGCCTTAAAATGCGAGTGTAATGTGTTTTAAATGATGCAAATTGGTGTTATTTTGTGCTAGAGCGTCAAAGTGTCCTATAGGAATCATTTTCCCACACCTAGGAGGTAAAATCAATTTGCAAAAAGTCTCAATGGACTCCAGTTTTCCCCCATTCAAATCCAATAAAAATGATGAATGTCCTAATCCATAATGATCAACTTTGACATGTCTGGCTACTTAGTGGTGCGAAAATCATCAAATTCCCGATGGAAAAGCTTAAATTGAGGTCTAAAAGTTAGTTATCCTGATGGAGAACGGTTTTCCTTAAGCTTTTTGGACAAATTTCCGATAACCCATGATTTTCCCAACTCCAATTCCTGATGAGGAGCATTTTTCTCCAAGAATCTTGATATTTATCCTGATGGACCACGATTTTCCACCAGGAGGCCCAAAATTTGTCTAAGTGTTGGAAATTTTCTTGATGAAGGTCCAATTTCCCTAGGAATGATGTATGAGGATTTATGTGGATGAAATTGATTATCCTGATGGGGGTCATTTTTCCCCAAGTCAACTCATGAACAAATGTAATGGAAATAAGTGCAGATATTTGTCCTGATGAAGATCGAATTTCCCCAAAGGGAATTTGGTGACGGAAATGTGTGGATTGGGCATCCAGATGGCCCACGTTTTTTCCCAAGGTGGATTTTTGGGACAAAGTTGATGAAATGAAATGAATTCATGCATCCAGATGAGGGTCGTTTTTCCCCAAATGGCATTTGTGACGAGTTAAGTGGAAATTTAATGAGGATTTTTATCCAAACATGGGTTGTTTTTCCCCAGCTGGCCCAAATTTGAGACATGAAGATGATTTTAAATGCAAGTGTGGTTGAATTTAATTGTTTTTGCCTTAACAACAATTAATTAATGATGCTGGGAAACAATTATTTAATGATTAAAATATTTTTCCAAGGCACATCGTTTTTCCCCAAGAAATTTTTTATCCCAAATTGCTTGTGTGGTGAAGTTTCAAGGTAAAACATGAATAAAGGGACCCAACCAACAATATAATATTATTATATTTTGCTGATGTGATTAATTGGAGACACGATTGGAGGCTGATTGGAGTAAGCCACAATTTTGCATGTGGCTGGGAACTTCAGACTTTTGAGGCATTTCTTGGTAACCTTGCTTGGCGCCATGGCTGGAAATCATGATAATTTTATCTAAGTGTTCACTGGCCACCATTGACTGAAGAGTTTGATCACCATTTTTGGCCACCATTGCTGGTTGTTGACTGAACTTATTAATTTCCGTTTCTGAGAACTTCATTTCCAGCTTAGGCGATTGTGTTTGGACATTATTTTGAGGAGTTTTGGGACATTTTATGTGGACACCATTGCTGGGGCAGGTCTGAAGCATCATTTTCAGAGTTGTCTTTAGATTGATATTTCATCGCCAACCATATTATAGTGCCCAAGCATGGCCATTTCTGAGCATTGAAGGGTGAAATAGTTCAAATGCAAGCATGTGACAGGGCTGTGATCACTTCCAGTCATTGATATTCATCATTTGCAGCATGTCTTCAAACTTTTGGAGGCCATTTTTAGACCTTAGAGAGGTGTATTCGGATATGGAAATCAGAAAATCAGACTTCAATACACCATTTTATGAGTATTTTCATACATCGGAGGGTGTATTCAAACTCAGTCCTCAGAAAATCAGATTTTATTATAACTTTGATATAAAAAATCAGTCACTTTTTGAGTGTATTCAAACTTCCAAGTCACATTTTCAGACTTGGGTATACTTTTTTGAGTTTCAAATGAGTCATTTTCTGAGTATACCAAGGTGTCTTCAAACTTATTTATTGCAATCAGACTTATATTAAGTCTGAAAATCAGATTTTCTTGAGGAGAATTTTCCAGATTACAATCCGGACCTTCACATTTTCCAAAATTGGTGTTACAATATTCTAATTGGAACCTATTAAATTGATCTATTACCTATCACAAGTTGGGATAAATATTAGGAACAAAGTTCCTATGAGGTTAGGATTGCCATTCCATCAAACGGTGATTGGATCAAACGAAAATTTCAAGGACAATGAGTCTCGATGGGGATCGGATTTCCACTCGAGGGCAGAGTTACAAAGGAAGGGAAAAATCAATTCAAATGAAGATCAATAACAAATTTATCTAGATGGGTATCTTATTTCCACCAAGTGAAGAAATGGACAAAGATAATGCTGATGTTTTGAGGATGGATTTCCCACCAAGGTTGAAATAAAGTTTATCCCATAGGGGTTTGATTCAATGCTTGTTTGTTTTGCAGGTCTGCGACAATGAAAGGAAGCATGATGATCAAGGTTTGAGGTGAAAGAGGATTTAGCATGTAGGGATACCAAAAGATCAACACTTAGGGCAACAAATACGGATGGGGAAGATCAACACTTCAAAGATTGGAAGAGGATTTCGGGACAAGGATTTCTAAAGATAAAGATGTAGACTAGATCAAATATGAAGAGGAATTCACCTTAATGGTGAACAAATGAAGGAAAGCAAGTTCAAAACATAAGCACAAAGGCTTTCACATCAAGGAATTAGGAACTACATCAAAGAAGCTCAAAGTCATAGAACGTTAAGGAGGAAACAATTCATGGAATTCCCAAACATAAGGATGAAATGCAAAGTATCACAAGGAATTCCAAATGTCATGAAGAAAGTTTAAGGCAAATTGATGAAGTCTAAGGTAGGTTGAGGTGGCTTCCCAGTCACCATTCATTCAATCAAAGGGTTCCCAATCAACATTCATTCAATCAAAGGGTTCCCAGTCAACATTCATTCAAGGAGGGATTACATGGTGTTACATCAAATATTATTCATCTTACCTACCCTCATCTCTCATTGGCCAATGTAATGGTGGTTGTCACAAACCCTAATTAGGGTTTTATCTTGTAATCTTGGCCATTGATCTTGAATCAATTTGGGCCATCAAATTCTAATGAGAAGTCTATATAAGGCTTAGTGCTCTCATTTGCAAAGGCTAATAATAATAGAATAGTTAGCAGTAGAGGAGTAAATAGTAATTAGATCATTAGGAGTAGAGTAGGAGGAGAAAAGGCATAAATTGTTGCCAAGGCTTGTAAATCGATACACTACTTTCTTTGAAGTTATGGTGAATTGTGGCATTCTTTTACATGTTGCATGGTTTCTTGTTCTTTAACCTCATGGTTTAGATGAAGTTCATTGATCATGATGGAGAAGTGCAATGGTATTTGATGAATTCCTTAAGTGTTCATACTTTTGGTACTTTGCTGATTGTAAGCTACTGTGCAAAGTTAGCTTGAACCTTATGATTGCTAAGTTCAATTGTGGATGTTTGCTCAAGTTGCGCCAGTATTGGGTATTGGAATGAATGATCCTCGGTATGAAAATCTTTGGACTCCTTAGAAGATCGCACTAACTTGGTGTAGTCGTTTCTTGTCTTGGCGAAGCCAAGTTATGTTTGGGGAAATTTGTCTATCAAAGCATCATCTATTGTCACCATTGTCCTTAGGAGTAGATTAGTCTTCCTAAACCCTTTCTTGTTTTTCCTTTTTTTTTTCCAATTCAAGTTAGTTTAGGAGAAAGCATTGCAAGATTGCAATATCAAATGATCAAGTTCTAGTATTATTCAAACATCCAAGTATTCAAGCATTCATGTACAACATAAGTCCCCGTGTGATTCCAACAATATCACATCAACCATTGAGCTTATCTACAAGTCAAGACCTGACATTTCGTAACCTTGGAGTTGTCTCATTTGATCGTGAAGCATAGCATTTGAGAGACTTTGCTCAAGAGAGGATAAGATACCTTGGTATTTTATTTTGTGTTCGTATGTGCATAAAACACACATCGATAGGAACTCACAAAGTGTTTAAACAACTTATTATCAAGGAGATGACAGAGTTTGAAGGGCTGACAATACATCAAATGCCTTCACTTTTCAATGACAGTGGAGATGCAAAGGACAGTACTGAATGGAAAGAAGAGCTTACAGATACTCCCCCCATGTTTGTTGACATAAATGCTGATAGAGAAACAAATATTGACAAATTGAACACATATTTACATACTCTCCAGGTTGGAACATGGGATGATCATGGTCACTACTATTATAAAAGGACTATTGGGGGATGAATATAATATCCGTATGGCCAAAGCCAACCGTATTATGCTGGACAGTGTTTTTTAAATTTGAAATGAAACGAATGCAAATTTAATTTGTATTTCAGTCGGTCACTGTCGAGGACCTATTTTGCCATATCATAAGTATTGGATGCCACATGTATGGTAAGGTAGTTCTAACACTTTTGAGGGCCAGCATGAAATCAGTTTTGATGAAGGTGTTTTCTCCTCAGGCCATAAGTTCATCTCTAACAAACATCAACAGCTTTAGCATTCTCCTCGGCAGGATAAAGTGTCATTTTGTCCCATAGTGGAACAAAGATACCTTTAGCATATTTCTTTTGTAGTATGGCTGTCAAATTTTCATTTGACATGTCTACATGGATTTGAGCTTGTTTCTGCTGTTTCTTTAAAAGGGAATTTTGAGCCATTGTACAATGATTCTAATTCCAATGCTGAAAGTTGTTGGGTGAGGTCTTTTTGTATAGTGTCAGACATAGGTGTTGTAGCAGACAATGATAGTTTGTCAGTATGATGTCTATGTAGCAATCTTTTGATCAGAATGCATAGAGAATCATATACACTTCTGTTTCATTTGTCTCCTTGATATCATACTCAAATATTTTTGAAATATAATGAGCAAGCTTCATCTATTTCAGTTCCTGATGTTTTTATGGTGTGTTTTGTTTTCTGCTTCTTCTCAAGTAGATGATTAAATTGCTTTAAAGAAAACACAGAATATTTGGGTAAATTTTTGAGGATCTGAATGAAGAATTGAAATGGATGTTACAATTTATGGGTGTTAATGTAAGGCATTGATACTATAAACCTACTGGTTAAAATAAATTTGCCAAATAGGTGTCATGTGTTCTCTAAATCTGACTCTGCAACCCTAGACAGGCACCAGTTATGAAGTCTCATCTTTGTCAGTTAGAGTTACACTTAATTTGACAAGTCACAAGTTTGCTTTTAGTATTTTTCTTTGTTTCAAGCTAGGATATATGTTCTCTGAACCGGCAATTCATGTCTTCCAGTAATTGAGCAAAAATTGTTGCATGTTTAACGATTTCTTGGTTTAATTTAGTGAGAGCATTTATGTTTTACAATACCCAAGTGGTCAAGTGAGTATATCAGTAGGTATTGTTAAGGGATCACCCTTCTTGGCCCCGCAGAGCCAAAAGTGCAGAGGAAATCAACCTTATGGTTGTTTCCTTTTTGTTGGCAACTGACTTGAGATCTTTGAGCATGAGAAAGTGGCAAATCTCTAGAAGATTTTAAGCAGTCAGTGGAACCAACATAGGGGTTGCATCCTCAGGTTGTTAGAACTGTGAACATAATCAGATAATATTTACTCGGCAGGAGATTAAGTCAGATATATAAAAGAGATCTTCAATTATTCCCCTCCATTCTCCTTGCTTGACTTCTTTTATACCCCTTTCTTCCAAAGGACGACACCCTTCATTTTTCTTTTAGCAACAAATTAATTGTAACTTCTATATATTCCTTAAATTATGCACTGCTTCTTAACTAGACCAATGCTTTGGTTTAAGGTGTTTTTTTCTTTTGTAAAGTATCTTGATGAATGGTGATGATAAGAGGAAGCCTGAAGACAAGGATCTGTAGGAGAAAGAAAACCGAGTGCTCTGAGAAGGCTACCCTTACTATAAAATTAAGGAGGTAGCTTTACACTCTAACAGTCTGGGCCAAGTGTCATTGACTGCATAAATTTAGACTTTAAATTAAAGGAAAACAGTGATGAACAGGAAGCTGTCTTGAAGTAATTTCAAATTAATATTGTGTTTATGTTTCTGATGATACACAAAACTATGGAACTATAAGCATGCAACAAGGAAACTAATTCTTTTTATACTTCATGAAGGAGAATCAGAAAACCATTTGATAAAGCATGCTACATACATCAGTTCTTGATTATCTACATTGTTAAAAGAAGAGGCATTTTGGGCATTTTGCCATTCACACAATATATTATGAGGCATACAATTATGAATCATGTGTCAAATTTAATTACATATTTTCAATAAACCAACTGCTATAAATTACCCCATTAAGAATCAGTGAAGCATATATCTCTCTTCGGAGTTATCAATTTTACAATCATGACATTCTAACTGGCTGTGTCTAGTGAGTCCATTCAGCTTGTTCGAATCTTTGTATTCGTCAGTTTGTATAGCTTCAAACAAACTCTTCTTGTAGTGGTCCTGGAGTAGGCAAGGGATTTTGATAGCCCTGGCAAACTGAAGATCGAGTGTGCAACTCGAATTAAACACCATTATCTGGTGTGTTATCTGTTACATCTTTAAAACAGGGTCCATTATTTGGTTCCTTGATAGATGGAAGAAATTGAATAAGAAATATCCTCCACCAAGAATATCATTGGCTATCTGCCCTCAAAGACAAGCATGCCTACATAATCCTCTCAATATGCCTGTGCTAGATGGTGAATTCCATTTCTGTGATAGGCATACATTACTCCCCCAAAAAGAAATTAGTTATGATAGACAACACCTAACATAAAATACTAATTGTTAGCTAATAGGCTTCTTGTCATATTTTGACATATCTGGTCTAAAATGGGTAAGTTTTTAGTTAGAAGTTTTGTCAATTTGTTGGTGGTAGGGGCAAGTGTTAAGGTTGAAACTGTAGTTCCTTCACCTAAATTTTGAAAGTGACCTTTTCATGTTGCATAGGTATATTTAAGTCTTTCATTTTTATTATGCAAGGTCATGAGTTTAGTCATGATAAATGACTCTTTTATGATTGTCAAAAGGGTAGAATCTTTTTCAACGCCCTCCTTTTATTAATTTTTTTCCAAAATAATTGAGTAGTTTTGGGAGGGAAATGGTCCACAACAAGTCATGAGCTCGATAGCAAACAACAATTGTAAGTTTCCTCAAGCTTCGTTCATGCAGGTAGGAAGATTAGGGCTTTTCATTTGAGTTTCATTACAGGAGCTTCATATCTTAGCATGAAACAAGCACATTTTTCTATATAGCTATCCATGTACCGGGAATAAAGGAGCAGTGCATGTTGCAGGAAGGAAGGAAATAATCAATGAGGCAAGATGGAAAAATAATAGATAATGAAGAAGGCTGAAGAAGTCCTGCTTAATGCCTTTTCAAGTCCATGCGATGGCATGCAAGTGTTGACATTTGAAACAACTCAACAGAAGGTAAGTTATTTCCATGTTTGTTGTTGTCTGGAGGTTTTGTTTACATCCTCGCTGAGGCATCTTTGAGCTGTCAAAGAGTCAAGGAGTGTCTAGGTCATCATTGTCATATAGGATAAAAATAAAATGGGTTTTGTGATGCTCATAGTCTCTTACCATTCACTGTTTCAGTTTGCTTTATACCCTCTTGCCATTCTTTTTCATTAATAGATTAATCCATAGGGTGATTAAATCAATCATTTTAGTGCGATGAAGATAGCCGAATGATTTCATAAGAGCAACAACGGTACAATGGAAGGACATAATCAAATAAGAACAAAGGCACTATCAAGCATATATGTCAAATACAGTGAATAAATACAGTGAAAGTGAAAAGGTGAAGCTTCATATGATTGTGCTTAAGAGATGCATAATAAGATAAGGATGTTGAAGCAGGTGAAGGGGTAGTTTGCAAGGCTTAAAAAGACAGTTAAAAGCTCATGTGACGGACCTTACAAAGGTCAACCAAACCAGAAGGAAACTCTCTAGGATAATGAGAGATAGATGACAGAGGTCAAGGCTTTCAATAATCAATGAGTTGGCAATGAATTGACAAAGAGAAGCAGGTATGAAATGTTGAGATAGAAGGATCTTATCAAAGGACAGTAAGCACTTCAGTCAAGGTACAATATTAAGAGAACAAAGTCCAGGTTCCTTATTCACTGATAGGGCATGAAAAAAACAATAGATATAAAGCAAGAAAAAGTAGCAGTCACATTAAGATATTTAGAGGCACAGAGGAATGGACTTAGTAGGGGACAGACCTAGGCTTTCTTCAACAAATACAAAGAAACATATGATTGAATCCTTGATTATGTAGAATGTTGAAGACAACTTCTCTTGGTGATGGTTTAACATAAAGCGTGACAAAGATCCAAGCAAAAGGTGGCAGGCAGTTTACAGAGTAAAAGACAACAGTCACAGTCATGATATGCAGTAGGTGAGAGGCACAGTTGTCAGAAAAGAAAGCAAGTGAATGAATAAAGGACATAAGTTAATGAAAAGCACAAATGAAAAATAGAAGTCTCATGACAGTCTTCAAGATGACAGTGCACAGAGATGGAAGGTAGTCGTGACTTATGAGCAAGAGATATGGATAAACAAGGGAAAATACAAGGTACAGTTCAAGCTACATGGCGAAGTCATGATGAATATATGAAGCGAGAAACTCATGCACAATAAATGACAGCCATCTCACAATCTATGCACTACAAAATTAGTATTATAAGCAGTCACACCTGTGCATACAAGATGAAAGCCATCAAGTACATTGGTCATCAAAAGATTTTAAAGTGCAGTGGTCTACTAGGGTAAAGATGTATCATATCCAATGGTCAAGTGTGACAGTCCTAGGATAATGCTAGATAAGAAGGCATTCATCCATGTTGAAGGTACTTTACAAATGAAGCTGAGAAAATGACAGTGGAAAATCTTCAAAATATCATGATACTATTGCTCTCCATGCCAAATATAGGATGGATGCTGATAAGTGGTGGTATGTGCATGGTCAAGGCTCCATTTTCTTGTAACCTCTTGCAATTAAAATTCTCTCCTAAGTATGTATCCTTTTATTTTTATTGGTTTCCATTTGCTGTTATCATATTAAAATATTTTTATTTTATAATTTATGTTTTAAGTTTTTTTTTTTTGGCCCAGTAAGAGGTCGTAGCCAAGAATTATATTATATTAAAAATTTGTTTACAGTCTCCAAAATCAGATGGTTGAGCCTTGCTCCAGACCCTCTGAAATAATAATTGTGCTACTACTACTGCAAATTTTAGAACCCAAAATTAGGTAGCAAGTTTTCCTCTTACTGTTGTTCTATATTGAAAGGCCTAACAAAAAGCCCCATTATCTTATCCTGCCCTACCCTGAGCATATTGCATGGTATATAACAAAAACCCCTATCTCTGGTCCACGATCATGCACCACTTTATTTGCGGTCTTCTTGCCCCAAAAGCCTGCTCTGCACTATCTAAGGATGAAGACTATTGATAGTTGCCACCTCAATGAGAAAATGCACTTCTACATCCTTGTCATGCTACGTGGCCCTTACACATTAAAGCCATCAGTTCCTTTACTGAATTCTAATATAGACTCAAGTCGTCCATTAGGAGCCAATTTCCGCCAAAGCCTGCCCATGCTGAGCCATTACTTTTTCATTTGATCCTTCCACTACCCTATTGGCAAGATGATCTCCCTCCTTGTTAGCCTGTTTGAAAACATGATTGATTGGATATGTTGTGAAGAGCTTAAGTAAGTCTTGTGCCCTGCCAAGAAGGTCGTTTAGCTTCCAATTTGGGGTAGTTCCTTGCTTTACTGCATTCACCACTATTGCTGAGTCTCCCTCAACTTGTATGTTGTCAAGGCCCATTTCTAAACATAGGAGTAATCCCATGATTAGTGTATTAAATTTGGCATGGTTGTTTGTGTTGGTCCCAAGGAATTTGGATTGTTTCCCTACCACAGTCCCGTCCCATTTCCTAATTATGCATCCTGCACTTGATGGCCCCGGGTTACCCTGGGAGGCCCCATCAAAATTTAACTTATACTTTTCGACGTTTGGAGCTACCCATCTAGCCAGAGTCCTCAGTCTAGCGCCTTCCTTCTGACCAGGACCAATGTAAGCAAGCACCTTCAAACCTGCCCATTTGAGTCTCATTTTGCCATCCCATGTGGTGAAGGTCCCACCTTTTTGGGGCAGGATTGAAGACCAATGGTTGGCAACTTCTACTACTACTACCTCGATTTTATTGAGGAGAGAACTAATAGGCATTTCCTTTTCTTCTTGAATATTATGTGATTACGTTCTTCCCATATTTCCCAAATGAGAAGGGATGGGCTAATCTTCCACAAACATTTGAGCAATCTTGAATTAGCCTTTGCAGGCCAGCATTGGAAGAGCCTTAGTATGTCATTTGGTAAGGCAGAAATCCACCCTAGCTTGGCACATAGCCATTGCCAACATTCTTGTGCAAATTTACACCCTAATAGTATATGATCAGCTAATTCCTCCTCTTCTTTACAAATTACACACCTCGATGGCCCTTCATACCCAAATTTCATGAATCTATCAGTAGTTAGAATTTCTTTTGTACGACAGCCCAAGCAAAAATACCTGCTCTGGGGGCATAGTGTTTATCCCAACATAATGTTATGGGCAGCTATGTCTTAGGATGTTCATTCCCTTTAGAGATTCAGTAATAACCGGTCTTTGTGTTATACTCTCCATTTCCTGAGGCAACCCAAATTAATTTGTCTTCTCCACTCCTAAGGTTGATACATCTTTGTGCTAGAATGTCTTTCAAAGCTCTTATCTCTTGTTCTAGGAGAAGGAGGTTTTCCAATTCCTTCCATTCCCAACCAAAGGCTACTCCCTGCATATGAGTCTTGATATAGTCCCTGACATTGCTAACCCAATGCTCTTGAAGATAGGCTTTTGTGGTCCCTATGTGTTCTAAATAGTCAATCCTTGGTAAACCTCCCCATGAGTCCTCCCAAAACAAAGCCTTGATTCTATCATAAATATCCCAAGTCAGACATCCGCAGATGACAGGTCTACACTTCAGCATAAAGTTCCATACTTTGGATCCCATTGGGGGATTACTGATCCTAACAATGTCTATTTCATCGTTGCCACTAAGATACTTTTCCTGTAGAATTTTGACCCATTTCAGATGTGGTTGTCTAATCATTATCCAAATTAGTTTAGCCCCTAATGCAATATTCTGATCTAATTGTCCTCAGATGCCAACTCACCCATACTCCTTTGGCTTGCAATTTTTTTTCCCACGAAATTAGTACCATGTTATGTTTCTCTGAAAGACCTTGCCATGAAAATCTCCTCATCTTTTGAATAAATATTTTGTTAGCCCCTGTTGTGAGAGCTAGAAATGACATGAAATATATTGGTAATAAAGAGATTACTGCTTTTAATAACACTATCCTCCCTGCCTAAGAAAGCCATTTCCCTTTTTAGGAAGCTAGACGCTTTTCCATCTTGTCCTTTAATGTATCCCTGAGTTTGGTGTTTCTCAAGCCTTTATCCAAAGGTGGACGCAAAGAGGAGAATGGAAGTGATCCCATCTTGAATCCTAGGATATTAATGATCTCTACTTTTTCCCTTGGAGATGTATTAAAGAAAAATACTTATGACTTGGCGCTATTGACCTCTTGCCCTGATGCTAAGGCATAATGTGCTAAAATCCTTTTAAATACTCTTGCTTCCTTTTTCTTAGTCCTTCCGAAGAGCATCATATCGTTTGCAAACTATTGGTGAGTGGCATTGATGCTTCTAGATATCATAACACTGTGATGCTACCATTTGCCCATGATTGATAAATTGTCCTTCCCATAGCTTGTGCCATTATAATAAATAGGAATGGAGAGAGGGGGTCCCCTTGCCTCAACCCTCTAGATATTTCAAAGAACCCTACTAGAGAACCATTTACTAACATTGATAATCTAGGAGTGGATATGCATTCATAGATCCAATTTATGAACTACTTGTTGAATCCAAAGGCTTCTAGAATTTTACATAGAAATCTCCAGCCTACTCTCTCATAGGCTTTCTTGATGTCCAATTTCATTAACATTCTTGCTCTGTTTGTATTTTATAACGAGTTAATAGCCTCTTGTGATATTTTTACTCCATCCAATATGGATCTTCTTGGGACAAACCTAGTCTGTTCTTGACAAATCTTCTTGGGACAAACCTAGTATGTTCTTGACAAATAATAAGAGGGAGAACTGTCTTCAGTCTGTTAGCCAAAACTTTAGACATAATCTTGCATAATGTATTATATATTGAAATAGGCCTTAAATCCTCCAACTTCACAGTGTGTTCCTTTTTTGGTATGATGGCTAAGAATGTATTGTTTACTTCTCTTAGGAGTCGTTCCGAGTTCCTCGCTGCTTCTAAGGCTTCTACTAGTTCCTACCCTAGAAAATGCCAACACTTCTGGAAGAATGCTGCCCGAAGGCCATCTAGCCCGGTTGCCTTATCCGGATGGAGCCTTAGAGCCCTTTCCACTTCGTCAACTGTAAATTTTCCATTTAGCAACCTATTTTGCTCTTGGCTAATGAGATGTGGGATATGTGCCAGGAAATCAAATTGTAGCCCAGTGTTAGAACCTACTTCTGTGTTCAATAAATTCTGAAAAAACCCCACTACTTTGGATCTGATTTCCTTAGGATCCTCAATAATTGAACCATCATTTTCTTCCAACTTACTTATCCTGTTCAGATTTCTTTTCTGCTTGGTTATATTGTGGAAGTAGTTTGCGTTTTTATCCCCAGCCTCCAACCACAATTCTCTTGACATTTGTCTAGAAATAACTTCTTTTGCTAAGATATCTTCATATTGCTGCAACAGTTCTTTTTCCTTATCAAATTTCTCATTATCCACACCATCTTTAATTACTACTTCATTGAGTTCAGACAAGGCTTTTTCTAATTTTGATTTTAATTCAAAAATGTTCTTGAACTTTTCCTTGCTCCAATCTTGTAATTTTTTCTTTATTTGCTTTAGTTTTGTCATGAAGCAAAAGAGTTTCAATCTTGAGACATCTACTTCTTTCCACCCTTCTTCTAACATTCCGAAAAAGTGCTCTTCCTTAAACCACATATTTTCAAATTTAAAAGGGGCATTGTGTGGTCTTTCTTCTGTGAGCACTGTTAACTGTATGGGAAAGTGATCTGATCTTGAGCAAGGGAGAGTTACTCCTTCCATGGAAGTTGGAAAGGTGGAAAGATCATCGTTGAAGAAGAATCTATCCAATTTTTTCGCAATATTGTAGAAGCCCTTTCTTCTATTATTCCAAGTGAACTTTCCATTTTTGAAATCTATTTCTATCAGTTGATTCCTTGAAATCCAATCTTCAAAATCTCTTTGAGACTACTTAGGCGTTGAAAGTCCTCTCATCTTATCCTGGCTGTATAAGATGGTGCTAAAGACTCAAGAATAATAGGCTGACCTTGATGAAGATTGAAGAAATTATCAAGCTCATTCCATAATTCTTTATTTCTTAAGCAAGTCATGGGCCCATATACATTAATAGCCATGAACAGAAACCTTGATTCTAGGCATTTAACTGACCCAGCTAACTAATTTCTGCAATTATCTATGTGATCATATACTATCTTTGCTGAATTTCAACATATAGCTAAGCCCCTTGAAACTCCCTCTGCTTGAACAACTTTGACTTTCCAAAGCTTAAAGCTTGTGAACACTGCTTCCACCTCCCCCTGATGTTGCTTTGTTTCCTAGATCAAAACTATTTCAGCCCTAGTCAAACTGAGTCTTTGTTTGACTAGATGCTTCTTGTTAGGGGCATTTAAGCCCCTAACATTCCATGATAGTAGTGTCATGGCTCTTGGGGAAGAGGATTTCCCTTCCCTGATTTCAACAAAGATATGATTTTCTTTTGACCTGCTACTTTCTCATCAATAGATCTTAACTCTGCCAATTATTTTCTTCCAGGACCTCTTCTATTGTTATCCTTTCCACAATCAGCTTTGTTCTTTGATACTGACATTTGATGAATCCCCAACTTTTCCAAATTCTCTATTTCCTTTGTCTCCTCTTCAAGGCTCTTTGCCCTAAGATTATTTTGCTCTTCTAGTTCTAGGATTTTTTGGATAAGCTCTACTTTCTCCATCTTTGTTTGCTCATCCTCCTGATCCCTCTGAGGGTGAATCCCCAATAAATAATTAATAGCTTTAATATCTAGTAGGGAATTATGTTCCCCTAGCATCTCCTTCTTATCTTTCACTTCCATGAAATCTATTCCATCTTCTGTTTCTTGATACACTTTGGGAGAGGGATTTCCTTGGCCTATTGCTAATTGTATTCCCTGGATTGTATTCACCCCTTGTTCGTTTAGAACTCTCAAAGGTTGATTGAGTTACTTGTTCATTTATTTTTTTGCACAAAACCTTAGTTTCTTTAACTATATTGGCAATCTCCCCATATTTTCCAATATTAATCTAAACACCTTCCTGGATGTTTCAGTTAACTCCATCCTTAACCCTTGGCTCATCTCGCCTTGTAGGATCACAATCACCTAACCATTCCTCCCTATATTTTTCCTCCCCCTTCCCATTTGTATCTTTTGCAAATAAGATAATGTTTTGTAGTGTTGATTGATTTTTTATGCTCATTTGCTTTTCCTCATCCAAAGTACTATGGAAACCAAAGGTCAAATCCTTAGCCTTTCATGCACCCTTTGAACAACTCGCTATGTATCACTTGCTGAGTATACATTTGCCTCCAACAAAATCCACTTCTATTTTTTGAAACCATTTGCCCTTCTCCGTTAAAATCTCTAGATTGTCTAGGGTTTTATGATTATTATTTAGATCTACCAGGATTTTCACATCCCCTGATTTACTAGAGTAGATTTCTTCTTCAAACCCTATAAAAGTGCCTAGGTTTTCTCCAATTTTCTCTATAATCTTTACGCTCCAGTATTCAGTAGGCAAATTTATCAATTTAATCCATTGAGGGATGATTTTAGGTTTATGATGGAGGGGATTAAAATTTGGCACCGTTTGTTTTTTAGAAGCAAAAACCCTTGAAAAAGATTGGTTCTCCTAGCAAAATTTTGTTTTTCATGTTTTGATTTCTGCACTCTAATAAAAAATAATTGTTTGGATAGGGTTTGGCGCTTACTCGACCGCTATAGGTTTCCATAATCCAATCAATAATCTTCTGCTTGCTGATCTCCTTCACCAACGATTTGATGAATAGGCCACAATTCATCAGATGCTTCCACCTCGGCTGCATAAAAGTTGAGGCAATTGATATCAATTTGCTCCTTTGATTTGGGGGAGTATGTAATTGTTTCTTGCCAATCTTTCTTTTACCTCCATGATAGGTTTGCCTCACTTTTACCTTGGTAGATTTCTCCTTGAGCACTCTTGGAACATCTTTCCTTACCCAACCATTCCGACTCTTTTGCTGGATTGATTCCTAGATATTCTTTTCTGGAGTGAATCTTATTCCAAGTGGGATTGCATTTGCTCCAGTGGCAATTTTATTTCCTCGTCTAGCGTCCGCTGTGCTTTGTTGCCATCACCACATTTCGTTTGCCCTACTTTGTTTCCATCACACACAAGCCCTAGCTCCACCGCGTAGAGTAATTCTATTTCCTTGTTTGGTGTTCGTCCTGCTCAGATGCCATTGCCACATTTCATCCTCTCTCCTCTGCTGCCACTGCACAAAGGCCCTAATCTCGTCGTGTAGAGCCATCATTATAAGATTTCTAAATTAAAAGTTATGTTTTTTCGTAAATAAGTGAAATATGGAATAGCTAGTTCATGCATGCAAAATAGTAATCCAACAACAATACATTAGGTAAATGAAATTCAATAAGTTCAGAACACCTATTAGAAAAAAAGGTTGAATGGGGATTGGAATCCACTTACTTGATTTTAGTTGAAAATTATTTTGGAGTGATTTGAATTGAATGCAAGAAGTAGGGTAAACAATGCAAAATTGACAATGGCAAGCATGGACAAACAATTTTATATCAGATATGCAGGCATCAATTATAGATTTAAAAACGAGAAACAGAGAGGAACTTGTGTCTGAAGTCGAGGCTTGGAAATGTGGGTCAATGATGCTAGGTGACCTTGACCCAAAGTGTCAGATACAGACAACAGAACCAGTTTTGAAATCAGGATGTTGCTCTGAGTATCTCCTCGAATTTTTGTTGGGAAAGTGTCAGATACTGATGCTAGGTGACCTTGATCTAGTCTTTTCACTCCTTTCAAATCTATTCATGTGCATCTCATTTTTCTCTTTTCAGATCTATATTCGGTGCCTTCAAAATTTGTCACCTGCACACACAAGAGGGAAAATGTTGTTGGGTTGATAGGGGTTTGCCTAGGTCAAACTTCGGGTTTGGAATTAACCCTATGATGAAATGAAATGAAAAGGAAAGTGCTTTGATAGGGAAAAGGCTAGATTTGAAATTGAAATGTTATACCTTTATGATTCTTCTTTGTCTTGAAGTCTTCATGGAAAGGTTAATGTTGTCGTGCACTCATGGATGTCTTCATAAGAACTTGATCATAAATGCCATATCAAATTCTTGAAATATGAATACTTAATCTCTCATTTATTGCCCCAATGATGCTTAATTGCTTGCTCACTTGAATTCAAAAAAATGAATTTGAAACTTGTGGAGAGATGTTTTAAATGAGGGGATACGAATTTCTTTTATACCTATCCTCATAAAATATATAAAAAATTATGAAGAAGGTGAGCACGGGAAATAGTTTTCCACCCAAAATTTTGACCATTAGAAGGTAACAAATGGGCCCTTATGGTCTAGAAAAGGGCAGTATGCACCCTTGACAAGTCCATTAGGGTTGAACCAAGGTCTAGGAAGTAGGGTAGGAGATGAGAATTGCATATTTTAAAATGCTATGAGTAGAATCATGCATTATCAAGGCATAGAGGGCATAAATGCTAAAGTGAGGCCCGAGTGATTATGAAATCGCATGCGGATACAATTTATGATACTATAGTTTTTAACTAAATGTTTCTTGAAAACTCATCAAGTTGTAAGTTCTTCTTCAACTAAGTGGAATTGGAGTACTTACATCATCCACTTGGTCAAGCTCAATCATTTGGGTGCAAAAAAAGTGGAGGATTTGATCTACATACACTCTAAGCTTTGTCTATTGTCACATAAAAAACCCAAATACAGTGATGGTGTGACAAAGAATTGGGATCAAGCCGTTGCGTGTGCTCAATTAGATGCAACAGTTGCACAACTTACCTAAGACTTTATAGGTTAGGCAACTCTTACACTTGACACATATGTATCTAGTGAGAGTGACAATCTAATGGATTGTGGTCCAAAGTATATTGAACCAGATGTTGACCTTAATGCTTATGATGAAGATGAATATGGATATTAAATATGGGCCATGGCTTGTAATTTGATTTTTCATTGTGCCATGATATTTTGAGCCTTGAATATTATTATTTTTGCAAATTATGAATATGATATTATCAAGTATTTAAATTTATTAGCAATTATCGATTTTTGAACACACATATATATAATATGTATGTGTGTGCGCGTGCATGTGTACAAACATAACCGTACCCAAGAAATACATTTTTGATGTACCCACATACTCAAATTCGTATCCAAATCAACAACTTAAAATAAATATGATTTATTTACTTAAATATTAGAGAAAATATTGGCTAGTTAAATAGTGAATATTTTATGTCGAATTTATGATATCGATTGTTGAACGTCTGAGAATGTTAGGTTAAAATGTGGAAGTAGATTCATGTTTTGCAAATATGTGTTGTGTGCCTCAATGGGCAAGGCGATGAGAAACTCTTGAATCAATTTGATATATATGTACCCATAAGCTAAAGAAGGTAAGTCTTATGAAGGAGAAAAACAATAGTTTATCAAATATTATAAAAATTGAATTATCTCTATGTGCAAGTGATATTGCATCTCTTTGTGAGACATCTATGCTTTTTGGTCTTTGTTTCATTAGGTTTTCCATGTTTGGGTTTGAGAATACAACTTGATAATTGTCTTTGAATATTTTAGGAAACATAATTTTACTCATTTCCAATGATTGTCCAAAACACCAAACATTAGACAATGGCACAAACAACATATTCTTTTTCCTTCTAGAGATGACTTGCAAGGCTCGTGTTCTCTATCTTGGTTAGAAGGTGAAACCTAATGGAGCACAAGATGAACAATCTACAAACTAAACTTTTGAATAATGGTAGGTAATACTAAAACTTAAATTACATGTGGAAAATCTGCTTAGAAGATTGATTGTTATGTGAATTTCTTTTATTAAATGTATATAACAAATGAATTTTTTTCTTTAGAATTGTGAAATATGCTACATAAGTGGTGCAAGGGCACCTAAGAACATTGATGCCTTCATGAGGAAAAATTTCAAATTATGTTTTTTTTTGTGTCAAATAAGGTTCTATGGACCATTTTTGTAGTGATTTGTAATCAACAAATGTAATTGGAAACCCTTTTGGGTCCATGATGCAAAGTTGTTAGGAAATTGTCAATATTGTCATGAGGAAAAATGTTGTCAATATGTGTCCAATGGCATTTTATCATTGTATTAGGGTCTATTAGGTCTCTTCAAACATATTTGTAATGGTTTCAAGCCATAATAGTCTTGGTTAAGGTCCTTTTAGCAAGTTTTGTAAAAGTTGTCATGATTGACAAAAAAAAGTTGTCATTGTAAAAGTGCAAAATGGGAAGTGAAGAATGATTAGCTTGATGGAATAATGCTTTCACAAATGCTAAAAGTAGGTGAGAACCTTTATTTGATATGGAAAAATAGATGTGACACACCATGGCAATGAAGGCCAGGGCGACAAGGCAATCCCTTTGCATAAAACATACACATTGCAAACAATGAATGTTCCAAGCATCCTAAGACATACTAGCCCTAGAATGTTGAAAATAAAAATGACTATGAGCCATCCTCGCCACTCTAAATCACTTAGTGACATCATCAAGTAGCATAGGAGCATGGTCAAAGATTAATCAATAAAAGATAAGATTCACAAATCCAAACAAGTCAAACAACCATTTTGCTCTTTTTGTTAAAAGTGAATGTTTATTTGATGATAGGACAATCATGCTGTCTAGTTTCATGGAATGTAGTACCTTGTCTAAGATAGGACACAGTCTGGTTTCAAGTATACTACACTCTGTATAAGACCCATGATAATGTTGATAAATGATCGATAATGTGGATGTTGTTTTGATTGATAAGACAAGTTCAATTAGTTGGAATGATTACTCACTTGAATAGTTCATCTATTGATGCATGATTTGTTAAGCATAATGTTTATTGTGTTTCTGCCTGATGTCTGCTCAAATGTCTGTCTATGTACATAAGGGATAGTTTATTGGCGAAATGAACAAAAGAGATTGTTTATATACAAAAGGGACAGTTTGCTGACAAAATGAAACAAAAGCGATTGTTTTTGGATTTTTATGTTTTTGTAATTTTTAATTTTTTGTCACGACATTTTACAATTTTTGTGTTATTTCAAGACATTTTAAGATTTTTTTGTTTCTTTCTTTAGGATCATATTCAATTTTTAGTGATTTTTTCAAGACTTTATTTGCTTTTTAGTGAATTTTTTAGGACGTTATTTGATTTTTATGGATTTGTTCATAACTTTATCTAATTTTTTTGTGATTTTTTCAGGACATTTACTTGACTTTTGGGGATTTTTTAGGACAATTTTGCAATTTTTATGGATTTTTAAATGATTTTGCCCCCAGCATCTAGTAAGGCAAGGAATGTGATGAATGTATAAAGAGGCTTGCTGAAATGTTTGTCAATAAAGAGAAGACAAAGGCCTTTTATGTTGGAGACATAGTAGATTAAATTTCTAAGGGTTGTTGAACAATTTGATAAGGGACATGATATGACAATGTATTGCGATGGCATGGCATGAGGGACATGTCAAGAGGTTTTTAAAACCATGCTTTGCAATTTACGTTCTTATGTTAGATCAAGATCAAGGGACGAAAAAGAGTGTATGGACGGTGATAAGATATGGATAGGATAAGAAAGAGCAAAAATGGATAAGAGATATGGATTGAAGGTTCTGATAGGCTAAGAGATAGTTACAAAAGGGTGTGATAAGCCAAGGAATATGGATGAAAGGTTGTAATAAGATAATGGATAAAGACCAAAAATTGTGATAGATTGAAAGATGTGAATAGGATATATGATGCTCATGAAGATCCTTAGCCTTGTCAAGATCAAAGGTGAAAAAAGGAATATGGATAAGAGGGATGATAGGATAATGTAGGATAATAGGACATGATAGGATAATGAAGGGTAATAGGATATGACATGATAATGGAGGAATGAAAAGGAAAAAATGATATGATAGGATAAAACCTGCCCCCAAATATGGCAAGCAAGAAGTTCATGGATTACACATGACGCTTGTTTGCCAGGTTTTTATCATGGTACTTGCCCAATGTTCCTATTTTCCAATTTTTCACTAATGGACAAATTATTTTTCTTTACTTTTTTTTCCCTGTTTTTTTTTTCATATTTTTTTTGTTTTTACTTTTTAGCAGAAAATGGACACATGATAGGGGATGGAAGGACTCAAGCATCTTGTTATTTGGATAGTAGCCTTGAAAGATGGGCAATGACTATGAAGGTATGTTCAAATATGTTGGCAGGATAATGACATGGAAAATGAGATGAGACTAAGGTAAGGATTTATGCAAACGTTTGGATAGGATAGATGAAAGGATGGAAAAGAGGCGCTGGACAATGAAGGGGGTATTGGAAGAATTGTTCTTGAGTGGATGGAAATTCTAGCAAGATCAACATTGGCACACACCTTGATGGGTAATGGAGTGTTAAGAGGAAAAATGGATCTCAGATTTGAGATTTGGATGGAGGAAAGGTTGT
The DNA here is from genome assembly GCF_030272615.1 of Cryptomeria japonica. NCBI lineage: Eukaryota > Viridiplantae > Streptophyta > Pinopsida > Cupressales > Cupressaceae > Cryptomeria > Cryptomeria japonica. Next base: position 89,106,762 of record NC_081407.1, on the reverse strand, counting down.
GGATTTTGGGACATAAGGACCCAAAATAGATGAAGGAGGTGATGAAGGAATAAAATTGGAAGGTTTGGATGGAGGAATAGCAATTTTGGATACCAATTTTGATTTTTCTTTAAACTAGTGTGCTTTTAGGAGCCGCTTAGGAATCCGCATGGTTTTTGATTTTTCATTCTTTTGTGGTTCCTTGGAACAAATTACTTGCACAAGGGATTTATGAACCCATATAGATTTTGAATTTTCTTCATGTGCTTGGTTTGCACTCCTTTGATTAATATCACTCAATCTTCTTACTTTCCTTTAGAACTTAGATTTGAAGTTGGAATTACATTTGGAATTGAAGAACTAGATGATGGGTTGCGTGATGGATTCATAGCACTTGAAATAGAAACATTAGTTGAATGCTCATGATCAATATCATCAAGAATAACATCATTCAAAAAAAAATTGGCTTCTCAACATGGCCCTTTTGATGACCATAAACTTCCCGCTCATCAAAAATAACTTCTTTTGACATATTAAGGTTATTAAAGAGAGGATCATACAACCTATAAACCTTACTTCCTCACTATATCCAACAAAATTGCATGGTTCAATTTTTGGATTGATCTTTTGTATCTTTTGATCAGGTACATGAACATAGGCCAATCAACTAAAAACTTTGAAATGATTAACTTTATGATTTTTCTCATACTAGGCTTCATAAGGAGTCATCTTGTCAAGTGCACTAGTGGGACTTCAATTGAGAATGTACATTGTTGTAGCAACTGCATCTCACCAATAAGAATTGCTCAATCCCTTGGTTTGTAACATGCTCCTTGCCATTTCTACTATTGTACAATTTTTCCTTTCAACTACTTTATTCTGTTGAGGTGTGTATGTGGTGGTGAGTTGCCTCTTGATTTCATTCATATCACAATAACTCTAAAAAACTCTTGAACAAAATTCTCCTCTATGATTAGTTCTTAAGCATTTCATTTTGTGCCCTTTCTCATTTTCCTCTAGGGCTTTAACCTCTTGAATGTATCAAGGGTTTCATACTTGGCCTTCAAAAAATACACTTAATATTTCGTTTAATCATTAATAAAAGTGATAAAATATGATGACTTACTCAAATTCTTTGTTATTTGAATGAACATGCTAAAGTGGGTAATGGGCCCTCCATGAATTGCCCTTTGAAAAATTCCCCTTGCATGCTTTCCTTTAGAACATCCTTCACAAATCTCCTTGTGCTTTTCACCCTTGGACAAAACAAAAAGTAATGCTTGTGATGTCAAAAGCTTCAAAATTATGAAAATTTAAATGCCCATACCTAGGATGCCACAACTAACTTGTATCCTCATATGTCATATTGGCAAGATTGTTATGTTCACCAAAATTCAATGGAAACATCATATTCTTTGTCTTAGGCACAACTTAAATAGCCCCATTGCCCTAATTCTTCTCATAAATAGTACATTTCTGATTTTCAAAGACAACTTTATAGTTCTCACACAATTGTCTAACACTTTAAAAAAATATTCTTTAACTATGGAATGTAATAAATTTCTTTAGCACTCTTCATATCTTCTTTTGTGTGGACCTCCATATCTCCTTTTGCAACAACCTCCAATGATTTATCATTACCATGTTGGATCTTAGATTTGAAATTTTCATCCTTTGTTGAAAAAAAACTTCTCATTTCTTGACATATGGTTAGGGCATCCAAAATCTAAATACCAAGCATCTCTCCTATTATTTTCACTTTTGACATATCAAAATAAATAATATAGACGATTCGCATCACCTTCTTGTACATAATGAATAATTTTACCTTCTTTTAACATACAATCTCTTTAAAAGCGGTCAAATCTATTGCATTGTTAACACTAGATATTTCTCTTATCAAATCTACCTCTACCTCTTCCTCTTGAGCCACATCTGCCTCTATTTCCTCTTGAATGATTATGATTTTGACCTCTACCTTCGTCATGATTACTTTTGGTGATATTGTGACATTTTATTCTTGGTGACTTGTAATTTGGAGGAAAAGAATTTCTTATCACTTTCTCAAAATGAATCTCTTAATCTTTCTTCATGAGATATAAGAGATCTAACTATGTGATCAAACTGAAGCATTGTCAAATCCTTGCTTTATTTTGTGATTATGGCAACATGATTCCATCTTGGTGTGAGAGTCCTCAACACCTTTTTAAATCAAAACCTTGTTGTTCACAATTTCTCCAAGTGTAACCATCTTATTGATCACATCTTTAACTCTGACACAATTGTCACTCACACTTTCATCTTTTTGCATCCTCAAATTTTCAAATTCTCTTTTCAATGTCTATAGTTTGATGACTTTGACTTGACCACTACCTTGGTAACCTTCTTTTAGAGTCTTCTAGGCATATTTATTTTTCTTTGCATATGAGATTATTCAAAATAAGCTCTTACAAAGAGCTATTTGAATGTGAAACAAAGCTTCAACTTTCTTCTTCTTGTCCTTCTTCTTGGTTGTTTTAATATTAGCTACAAGGGCATTCCAATCAGCTGGCTCTTAGTAACCTGATTCAAATATCTTGCACAATTTTTTTCCTATGAAAAAAGTTATCATTTTTATGTATCAATAATCAATACCCATTTCCATCAAATTTTGGAATGGACAAAGAATTAGAATTCAACATGATAAACTTTAGTGAAATCCCAACCACTCAATTTAACCCAAAAATAAATAACCCTCTTTGATACCAAATTGTAGATTCAAATTGAACCCTTGTAAATTGTAGATTCAAATTGAACCCTTGTTTCTTATATCTAGCTGAAAAAACTCAAATAATCATGAGAGAAAATGAAATAACAGAAAGAACATAGATGAATAATTTCCAACCAATCAATAGACATTAAACAATATTTAACAGAAATGAAAAAGCATACACTAAATTGAGAAAACAACATACCATGTTCTGTTTCAGAACTGTATAACAAAATAGCTGTTTATTGCAGATTAAACAAAAAACAGATACGGCGAACACAAATAGAGTTTGCAACATCATTGCAAACATATCTGAGACTAAGAGAAAACAGTAGTTTGCTAAAAACAAATCATAGCTACATAAGCATGCACGTCATGCTTTATTTACAGGAATAGAAAAGTTAGTTCCCTAGAAAAGTTAAATACCCTTGCAAATTAAATACAGTCTAATAAAAAATACACATGATTTCTGCATTATTCAACCAGCACTAGAACTGGTAGTAAAGTCACACCATCTAAATCTAAAATATTGCAAACTATTTTAAAATATGGATCTAAAAACTATGCAAGGCACTAGAATTGGATTCCATGCAGTGAGACATGACTCTAGCATCAGTTGTCAACATGACATTTGTAGTGATGTTTTTCAGGAGCTACCTGAAAAGTTGCCTTTTGCCAAAAAAAATATGACTCCTTACTTATGGGAAAGGTTTCTGGAGGCTTCAAGCTTTAAACATGATTTCACAAAGTCACCATCTAGGACATGTGCATCATCACAAAATGAATCAGATGCAATAGAATTGCATCATTCAACGGATAGCAATAACTTATCATTAGCAATCTCTGTTTGCAACAAACAATAGGTCTATGAAGTTTTTATGATAGATAGGCAGTATGAATAAATTTTTATATATGATTTCTATCTGTTCACTATAGATTATGTTTGTGGACTTGTATTACAGAAGGCACAGATAAGTGTTTCAGAGAAAAAATATGTCTACGATGAGCTTGATGGTGAACAACAAAGTTACTCAGACACTCATCTTCGATCCTTCTATAACAGGAGACATGCAATATTTATAAAATGGGATCAAATAGGTTTTCTAGAACAGACGTCAAGTCAAAGATAGGGGTACCTGAATGTTATGAAATAAAAGACTTCACTTCACTTGGTTTCGTAGGCATTTTTCATAAGTGTTGGAATATTGTTTATTAATTCCTCCCACTTGCATAGTTTTATGCTTTTAGTTTTTCAGTTTTATTTGGGATGATTATGCATAAAAGCTGTTTTAGATTTTTAGTTTTAGTTTTTTTTGCTTTATTTCTAATAATACAAGTTTTCCAAAGTCTAGATGTATCTAAAACCTCTATATAATGAGGTAGTTGTAATTCTTTTTCTATCAGTTAGTCTGATCCTTGGTCAGTTGATCAAGAAGTCTGATCCTTGATCTATTGATCAAGAAGCTCATGTAATCTCTTGAATCAATAGAATAGTTTATTTGTGTTCCAATTTTATATTTCTTTCAATAAGAACATTCATTAAAGGATGAGGGCATAAAAGATGGGTTCAAAAAGTTAGAAACCATAAATGCACTACTAAAAAGGTAGTTGGGAGTCCATGGTTGAGTAAACTATTCATCTCATGCCCTCAAAGAGTCCAAAAAATTTCAAGAAGATAGAAAATATGTTTCTATAAATATGCAAGGAAAAGTTAAGGAGATTTATGACAATGAGATCTCAATAAGATATATCAATCTGTCCTAAAAGTAGAATTCTGAGTATAACCACAGATGCACAAATATGTTAAGGCAAATCTAAAAAGGGAAGTTTATGCAAAATTGTGAAGAGGAATATATGTATGAGTAGATCATGGAATAGAAAATAGGAATAGAAATACAAGGTAGGACTTATATAAGGTCAAACATTCATATATTAAGAAAATTGTCTGATTTATAAGACTACATAATTTTCTGAATATATAGAAGAAGCAGTTAGCAAACATCAACCAATCACTCCAAGAAAAGGCAACAACGATCAAGCATATAAATCAAATGGGATCAGATCTGATATAAGATATCTAGATTTAGGGATACAAAAATTTAATATTACAACTGTGATTCAATACGAAAATGAATTTTTGAGGTAAATGGCATAATGAATCTTATGTATAATTACTCACTTATGAATAATATGTATGCAATATAAGGATATGATATTATTATATAGAATATAGTCAATAATATATAATTCTATATATGTTTTTTTAAATGCTCCAATCAACCATGATAGGAATAGTAAGGGAACACAAGGAGGGGAAACAATTATGAGGTCCTCTTCTAAGCACGCCATCTCATGGTTACGACTAATAGTTCCATGAGGAAGAGGGAGTGCCAAGAGTACCAAGTCCTTGGGATTAGAAGGGAAGAATGCTCCAGACACCATATTGTAGTTTCACCTCAAAACTCTACCATGGTTGACAATTTGATTAAGGAGCCTAATCATAGAGATGAGAATAAGGATTACATGATGAAGGGGAGTGATTATAGGATTCATCAATAGGTACACCAACTCATATGAGATGGTTAAAAGCCTGAGGCCAAAAGGGATGGTATACCCACTCTTGAGCCTGGGGTAGAGGATCTCTTAGGCACCCTATCATGTCTCCTTACCCAAACTCTGTTATGATTGAATCCTAATAACAAATCAGATATGTTATATGATTAAAATGACTATGGATATTTACTCTTAAACCCTAGTAATGGTTGATCTTATGAATTGCATCTTTAATACTTGTCTAACATGATTGTGGGATCTCAACAAAGAGTTATTTTGTTTGACATCTTTTTGGGTAAATTTATATATCTAACTACATTATGTTTCATGTTTACTCCTCGAGAATCACAACTCTTATAGGCAGTGGCTACAAACCTGGTATAGTATATATAACTAATAGGCATCCACTACAACTCCACTTTCCGGGATTATATGCTTTCGGTTCACTACTTCCAGCACACTTCTGGCCTTACTCAAATTTAGATACCTTCAGCTCACTACCTCCAATATTCATAAGTGTTTTCCACATAGAACTCTTCAAGCACACTTCTTTACAATGATTCAATCTTTCATTTATATCCTCTGCTAGTCTTCAAAACATCAAATTGTTGGCAATATGTTGGATTTGGTTAATTGTTGTTATTGATGTCAACACTGTATCTTGGTTGGATATGGTACTGCTATCCCGGTTGGACCTATCCTGGTTAGACTTGGTGTTTGTCTTGCTGTTAGCTATGATTTTGATCCGGTATGATCAGATCCTTGGTTTTGGTTTTGCATGGTTAGTCAGGATAGCTATATGCTTGTCATATTTTGTTGGTTCATGATTTGGTGCTCCACAAGCTATCGCTTATGTTCTCGGTTGGTATTTCCTGGTACTGGTTAACTCTACCGGTTAGCGATATTTGATGATACGGTTCATTGATTTTGGTCTGTCTTATGGAAATGATTTCTAACGTGCTGAAGGTGCTTCTTGCTCATGTTCTAATTGTTTGATGGCTTCACATTGGTTGGAGTGCTAATATGGTGGTCCTATTTGGATTCGGTTAGATATTATATGTTATTGCACTAAGGGTTTCTACCGGTTGGTGAAACGTGTTGGATATTGGTCTTAGTGTGATTTTCGATGGATGTAATTGTTTGGGAATTTGAATTAGGTCCATGCTATGTAATGTAAATAATAATATTGGTTTGGTGATATCGTGTAATATAATTTTTGTAGTTACGAGTTTATGGGTTTAGCCGACCTTACCAATAAGGTTGATGATATGTATTTATAGGTGACTTATTCATGTAATTTGGGTATGGTATGGTATCGATGGTTAAGTCTGCATTATCAGAGAAAGGTTTACGTGCGAATAGTGATATATCATTCACCGAAAGATTGTGAAAGGACTTGGTGTTGCAAGGTAGACATCTGTGCTTAACCGGAACTGTATCAATCATTAGGAGATGCTACTTTCACAGTTAATTTTCTCTGGATTGTAGTCCGATGCTTTTGTAAGTCAGTGAGACTTCTCTTTTATGATGAGCAGTGAGCTCTAAGCGGTTGGCCTGATTGTAAGTTCAATCCCCATTGTAATTATTTCATATACTAGTGCAAAAGTATTATCTGACTGTGGGTAGGGTTTCACACCATGGTTTTTCCCCTTACCAGGTTTTCCACGTCAAAAATATTGGTGTTGTGTGTATTGTACTTTCATGCTTTATCTTTCATTGTGTTGGTTTCTTTGTGCTCTGGTATAAAGGTTATAATCTGCATTAACTATGATTATTGGTAGAAAACTGATTCAACCCCCCTCTCAGTTTTCTCCTGGTATGAGAACTGTCTAACACAAATGAGCCAACCTCAAAGTAGCAAATGGATGAAATGTATAGCACCATACCAGTTAGCCATAAGATGCATAAACTAAGAAAGATAAATATGTTGCAGTTCAAGGTAAGGTTCAACTGGACCTAATAGACATCTAAGTATATTCTCCAATGTGCCACAAGCATATAGAACCATGACACAAGCTTACACAACCTTCCTAGTTGACCAAAAAAGGCTAAGAGGTCAACCCAATAACTTACATGGTGGAGGGGAAGCAACTGCAACCTAATAGAGAAAGTAAATATGGACCCAAGTCTTCTTGACACATTTCCAAGCTAGTCCACACATTTTAAAGTATTGGTGCAAGTATTCCAAGTCATCCAAACAACTACTTTTCCTTTCATATGTTCATTTTAGACCATAGACAATACTAGAGAGATTAGAAGCTGATATATGGATCCCACACAAGCATCATAAGATATTTAGCAATATTTCTATAATCTTCTTTCGTAGAATCATAATTAATTGAGTTGGCACAAGCACAAAGATATTGCACTTGGAACCTTACCTAAACTAGAGAACATACTCTTGAGATAGAATTTTAGTGTCGAAAATTGTAACCTTAAACAATTTACACCTCTTTGTGCCCTACTTTAGTGTGTTGTATCTTAGCTCTCACCCAAATCCACAAGTCCAACCTTTTCACCACAAATATGATGTCATCTATTCACACGGAGAACTAAACCTATGCCAAGGATTGTGCCCCTTGACCTCCCACTTATCTACCATGTTTTTGGTGGACCATGGCACCTTGGGCATCCTGGTCTAGGATGGAGGCACCCTGGGCATCCTGGTCCAGGACCAAGGCACCCTGGGATTCTGGTCCTCCTTAAAGAGGACATAATTTAAATGGGTTGAGGCACTTTCGCACTTTGGTGGTTTCAGTTCTCGATGTCTCAAACTGACCATTGGAGGTCAGCCTAATCGGTATATTACCTTGGAAACCCTATATAAGATAATTATTCCTATTCATTTTCATAGCACAATCATATCATCTCGACATAGGATTCAACCATCAACATCAAACATTCAAGACAATTTTATCCTACCATATTCTTCAACATGGAGCAACAAATCTACATCAATCTTCATGCAAGCATGTGTTTTTTATTAGGTCATTCATGTTCATGTTATGTCAAGCCATGCTATTACATCAACACTTATAATCACATATAAAGAGCATTGCACCATCATCCATCATCAATTATAGCTGACCTAATTTATATCATTCAACATTTAATTCAATATTTTCATCTAAAAATTGAATTGAATTCAAGGGTTAATTCCAAAGCTGGGGGTTGACTCAAGAAAACCCCTATCAACAATTTTTTTTCTTTTCTATATGTGTAGGTGATGGATCCAAGAGCCACATACGGAGATTCCAGGAGATAAGATGATAACAATTAGTTTTGGCTTTTGTAGAGGCAAAAAATAGAGGACCAAGTTACTAACCAATATAGTCTTGGGAATTTCCAACAAGCTTCTAGGGATAGATTCTGAGCGAGATCCTAATTTAAAAATATTCCAGTATGTTTGCATCTAAAATTGGAGATTGGGATGCCCAATGCCACATGGTCCTACATTTTTAGGCTAAATTTGTTTTCATAGGTGTTTCTATAATTCTTCTACATCAACTTAGATCTGTGTCTACATTCTGTGTCTACAACTTGCTATTTGTGTTGTTTTATGCCAATTCTTCAACATTCACCTTAGATCTAGCATTAAAATGCATTCAAATAAAATTTCAACTAATCAAAGGAAAAAGAACTTGATCTGCATTCAACCCTTTTTCATTGTATCAAATGAATTCTTCCTTTAATGTTTTGTTTGGAAAGTTAGGTCATTTCCTAGCTTACAATGCTTAGTTTGTGAAACCCTAATTTTTCATACATTATATGTTGCCAAATTCAGTGCTTTTACACATTTTTCATTTGGTGTTTTTAGATTTGAATATTCATAATGGAATTCCCCAAATCTAATTAGTTTTCTATTTCTCATGTGATGACATTATTTGTCAGCTATTTTTAGCAAAACATGTGTTAGGTGATAGCTTCTTCCAGTTCTTGTTGCTTGTATTCTTTCATAGTACAACCAAAGGAAGTTCACTATTCCTTGGAAATCACAACTCTTACAAGTGTTGTCATGAAGGATCGTGCCCAAATGCTAATCTCCAAAACTCAACAATCCTATGCAACATGGGATCATCCTCAGACTGTGGGTTGCCTTAGATAGGGATGGACCTCTAGAGAGGACCGTTTCCTTTGAAAACCTCCTAAAACTACTGAAAACTTGATTGGAAAAAGGATAGAAAGAGTTCTTTTGAATTCAAAGTACTAGCCCTAGGAGGTGTTGTGACCTTTTCACAAATCACCCATTGATAACGGGGACCTCCTCTTTTCTGACTTTCTATGTTTTTAGGTTAGGGTTTTGGCCACTTAGTGGGCAATTTTGTGTTTCTCGTGCCCGAGTCTTGGAGTTTTGATCATGCCTAGTGTCGTTTAGGGTTTTTGAAGTTATAGGATCAAGCACGCAAAATTGAGATTTCTAAAGGATCCTAGTTTTGTCTAAACTGTAGACCCTTTTGGAGCGTTAACATTTTAAAAAAAAAATGTTATTGTCAATGATTTTAAGTGCTAAGGTGTTTTCAGACCTTTTGGAGTTGTTTTCTCGCTCCTAAGGAATTATTCAAGTTGATTTCACACTATATCCTGATAGTTTTCCTTGTGTTACGCTCCAATTTTTGATGAAATTGTCTAAGTCCAGTTGAGTTTTATTAAGTTTTGGAGTTTTTAAGTGATTTTGAGTGGAAAAGTCATCATTTTTCAAAGTAAAATCCATATTCTAAGGGTTAAAAGGTCAAAATTCCACACTAGAGGTTCTTTTCCCCTCATATTCCTGACTACCCATGGTTTTCCCCACTCAAAATCCAAACTGGACATGGATTTCCCCTGAAATCCATACTTGCCTCATTTTTCCACCACTGATAATCCATTTGAGGTCGTTTTTCCCCTAGAAACCTTTAAATTTTGACTAAGTGTCAGGATTTATCCTGACTACCCATGTTTTTCCACCAGGGAGGTATGGATAAGTTGTTGATGATGTTTGCATTTATTCCACACCTGGGTTGATTTTCCACTAGGTATTTGTGACAAGTTTTTTGAGGATTTTTGTCCTGATTTTTTCCAGACTCGTAGCGATTTTCCATTGACAGTGCATTTCATAATTTTGAGTCTGGATTTTCATCCAGACTGAGGTCGATTTTCCACCAGAGGAGTATTTTTGGGTGATGACTTAGTTTTTGAGTGGAATTTTCATTCCAAGCTCATAGCGACTTTCCCCTAGCCCATTTTTATGCATATTTGACATGTTTTGAGTTCAGATTTTCATCCAGACTAGGATTGATTTTCCCCTAGGGGGGATACTTGGCGATTTTGAAGTGGTTTTAGTGAGGATTTTTTAATCCCTACTAGGGTCATTTTTCCCTAATTGGCCATTTTTGGATTTGAATTGAAATACTTTAATAAATGAGCCCCATTTTAATTGTTTTTAATGAAAGACAATGATTATTTAAAAGATGAGAGCATTTAACAAATGATTTGCAATGAACATTTAATGTTTTCAACCTTCTAGAAGCAAGTCATTTTCACCCAAGCAAGTATAAAAGCAATTGTTTTATCCCACATTGCTTGTGTGGTGAAAATTGGTGATGAAAGTTAGTTTAAAGGGAGGAGTCCAACAATATTTTATTATTAAGTTTGCCAAGTGGATTTCATGCAAAGGCGATTTTCTCCATAGTTGGTGATTTTGGAGCAAGTGTTGAAGTGAAGTGTTAGATTGAAGATTTATTATTCCTCCATTCCGGCCAGCTGGAGCATCCACTCCATTGCTACCATTGAAGCTTAGTGACTCCATTGCTTCAAATTTTTGATTTTTAGGGAGTAAGCGATTTTCTTTATTTGGCATCTTTGATCATTTTAGAGGGCTCCTACCTCTAGGTTAACGATTTTCATTGGGGCTGCTATTTTTTTTGCTGCTAATTTTGACTGGTTTGCTGCCATTGAGACCCCCCCCAATGCCACAATTTTGGTGAAGTTTGCCATTTTGGTGAAAACCACGATTTTTGGTTAAGGCAATTTTTTGTGTTTGGGGTTTCCATCCCAAAAAAAGGTGATTCTCCTTGATATCGCTAGGTTGCTTGTTGTTCTCAGACTTTTTTCAGACTTTTGTTAGCAGATTGGAGTGTGCATTGAAGATATTTTCAAATTTGTGGAGGATGGCGCCATAGCTGGAAAATACGATTTTTATTTTGCAAGTGTTTGGAGCATATTTTAGTGAATTCCCTTCACACTTGGTGGCTGCCATTATTCCTACTTGCTATTATTTGCTTCAGATTTGAGCTTGGATGCCATTATCACAGCAAGGTGACCTCCATTGTTGGGTGTACATTTATTTTTCAGACTTAACTTTTTGCTCAGCCAGCTGCCATTTTATGTGATTTGCATTTGGAGGCATTTTTGGAGACAATTTGGGATCATTTTCATACCATTTGAAGGCTGTTTCAGGTCTGCAACTTCACCATGGCTGCTTGTCTTCAGAAAATTTATCTTTTAGTAGCCATACCTATATTCCCAAAATTAATTTGTTTCATCATCAAGATTGATTTTTAATCAATTTTGTGCATATTTTTAGATAATTGCAACATTTTTTGAGAGGATAATTCACTTAGTTGTACGTTGTCTTCAGATTTGTGACCTCCATTGTTGACTGCAGAAGGTGTCTTCAGACATTAATTTTGTAAAAACATAACCTTTCACACCTTTCCCTAGTCACTCTTGATCTGGTATACTCCTTTGCACTATGATTTGCACAAAATTTCTAAGTATAAGGAGATGTTGATTTCATGAAGGTTTTCATACCCTAATCTTGTCACATTTTGTTTTTAAATTGTTAAGATCTACCTTAAGTCTGGACTATTTTGCTGACTTCATGCTCTAATTAGCTTAAAATCTTTAGGAAGTTGGGAATTCTATTAAGAATATTATTTTATTTTCCTAAGTTCTAACTTCAAGCTTTGTACAGGTGCAATGTTGAAGTTCAGATTTAAGGAAAGAAAAGAAATACAAAAGATATTGGAGACTAGATTCTATCCAGAGCCCAAGATATCATCTAGATGGAAGGAGATTACAGATACAAACATGCATTTCCTGAACCTGAATCTGATGCGACAATAGATGTTCGGAGTCAGAAATCAGATTCTTTCCCCAACATATGTAAACATTATGAAGAGTGGTATTTTTCATGTCAGTGGATTTCCATAGTCCATACAATGCAGTGAGCTTATCCTAGAATGTGCACGATGTTATGATCCTCGCTTGTGAATGATCAAAACTCCTAGGGGCGTTGTTATTGCCTACCTTGCTGAGGTGTTTTGAATTCCACGTGGAGCAGATATGAAGGATGCAACTAATGATGAATATAAAGAGCGGTAAACGAAGAAGATGGATGCGTGTAAGAGTATGATAAATGAAGAGTGGATGATAGAGCCTAGGCTTCATCATTCCAAGGCTCCCAAGATACTTATATGCACAGAATTCAAAGAGGAATATAGTAACTTAGTATTCCTGCTCAACAGAGTGATGGGGATGCCACAGGGTGCAATATTCGATGGATGGATGTTCTATTTCATCCAGGTTTGTCTTAGAGGGACATTGATAAATTGGTCTAGAATCATAAGTGACAATCTAGACTTTCAGCTAAGGAATGTAGAGCGGTCCAAGTCATTCGCCATGACTTCCTACTTGGTATACCTGCTTGCACAGTTTGTTTCATACAAAGGATTGATATGAAAAGGCGAAGTCGGGAATGGACAAGGGCAATTCAAGAGTCATGAGTGCTACCCCTAGCTAAACATGTATAGAATTAAAGATTATAAGAGAGTGAATGATGCATTCATAATGTACATCACGCAGATGCTGCAAGGCAGAATCCACAGGAGATTGTCCAAGGAGGCAACATAGCTGATAGAGAAATATGGATCATGGTATATTCAGTTTCCTACTTTCATGTACCTTAGGATTCATGGGTTTCAATCCTAACCCTACAGGCTTTCTAAGTATCCGTCTGATAGAATGATCTTGTTGGAAGTGGTGAGACAACTTCTAGAGTTTGATTCCATTCAAAGAGAGAAGCATAGGATAGGCATGACATTCCCTATTTCAGTCGAGAAGACATCGAAGGTTTGCCAATCTGCCTTAGCCGCCAACACTGTAAGTGAGGAGATTGCATTCTATCGGTTTGCAACCTTCAAGAAAAGAGAAAGATTTGATCTAGAAAAGAAAGTTGGAAGGATCAGGGGAGAGAAGTTCATCCATAAGGTAGACATAGAAGATTATTGGGCCAACCTGATGGACGAGAAAGGAATGAAGAGATGAATGTGGTCCAAAATGTCAGTGGATTTCATGAGGAAGTGTAGACTGTTACTCATTCATAATCAGGTGTTAGATGACAAGGATAATATGCATCCACAATATGAGAATGAAATGAAGAAGGCAATCTTATTGCCTAATTGGTTAGAATCATAAGAGATTGATCTGAATTTATTAATGAGAGAGGTCTTGAGTTTCTCCCGCACATGAGTGGATATTCATATGAATAAGTTAGTTGATATGGGTGTTTCCTTCACTTATGAAAAGATGAAGATGAAAGAGTCTACTTACGAAGATGATCAGATGACTATCAACGATGTTAGGATTCATGCAAACAAACATAGTCAAGCTCCCAAGAGAAGGAAAAAAATGGCAAGAGGAGTCAAGGCCAGAGGGAAGAAGATTGAGGAGGTGAAGAAAAAGAAACAAAAGACTATCATTCCCCCACCTACCATTCCTTCACCACCTCTTAATGTCTCATCAATTAGAAATAACAAAACAAATTAAGGAACCCCATGATGTTCCAACACAGTGATACTACTAGAGAATATTCAGGACTAACATGCCACAATGACATCTTCTCCACCAAATGAGAATGATGATCAATCGGGATACCCTACTCTCCTTTTGGAAGTTAGTTTGGGAAATGAGGTACACGATTTGACCGAGAATAATCCTGATGATGATGGTGATGTTATCTCGACATTGAGAGGGCTTGATCGAGAGATGTGTCTTGATGATGGTATGAAGATGGCCACTATTCTTGATTGACTGATGAGAAGTATGGAGAAAAGTAAGAAAATGATCTATTGATAACATTGATGACTACCTAGCTAGGAGTGCTAAGGAGAAAGAACCCAAGAGAGCTAAGATTTTATCGCACATAGCTAGAGTTGAGATAGGAATGCAGATTGCACAGGTTGTTGTTCCTATTGCGGGCGTGATGACAACCATTGCTACTCCTATGGATTTACAGATTACTCCAGTTGCCCTTAGTTGTACATCAAGAGAGAAAGAGTTTCAAGAGGTTGGTGATAACTTTAAGGAGATCAATGCAAGGTTAGATAGATAAATTGAAGAGAAGGAGAAGTATTGAGAAGAGAATATCAGACTTAGAGAGTATATTGTGGGGATAAGGCATGTGAATCCCACTCTTATTTCCCCTATTATAGTTGATCATGGATTACATTCACACTATGAGGCAATGAGAGATACACTCTTGGAGGTGGAAAAGTGGATTGAGAGTGCAAGAAAATAGGCGGATGATTTTTTTACTCAGTTTGTCCAGGCATATGATAGGACAATAGGGCACATGTTTAGAATCAAGTATTTGGAGGGAGTTTGGGAGGAATTCTGGCCTATTTAGGAGAAGACTATTCCACACCTCAAATCTTTGAAGAGGATTCCTAATTCCACCTTGGTCAGCAAGAACATTGTGCACAATGGAGAAAGATACGATTTCCATGGCTGGTATTGTTCATTGGTCGTGAAGAGATCAACTTATAAGAACGCCTAGTCGAGCTGTATGGAGATGGAAGGATTGATTCAGGACATTCAGATGAAGATCCTTGCCTCAATTGTGGAATTATTGGGTATCGATGTTAGTGATTCCAGTGGTTTACACTTAGCCGAATTAAGAGACAAGATGAAACTTATTTATTTTTTCTAATTGGACTCTTTGAATGTTAGATAGATGACTTGGTCTCTTTGTTGATTCATGTTCATAGTTTGCAGAAGCTCATGCCAGATTGGGAGAACACTTTGGACGCTTGTTGTATTGGCTAGATTCTTGGAGTATGCTAGGGGAGAGAGAGATGCCGGTGTGACTGGTTTCCTCTTCTGCATAGGCTTCCTTGTCGATGGTGGAGGTGCAGTAGGCTTAGTTGCCTTTCTAAAAATTCTCCTCCTAGGCTCTACCTTCTTCTTCTCTACTGGTGATTTTACCACATTATTCCTTTGTACCCTTCTAAAAGTCAGAGGCTCATTATCCTCAAGATTAGAGTCAGAAGTCATAGGGGAAATGTGAACTTGTGGCTTCTTCACTTCTACAGTACCAACCTCTATCGGTTTAGCAGCCTATTTTGATTTGGAACCTAGTTGAGTGTCTATCTTATAAAGAACATCTTGTACATATGTAGACATCTTTTCTATTTTCTTCTCTCTTCTCTTCCTGTTAAAACTAGTTTTTACTTCAAGAGCGTTCTCTCCTATTGTACCAAAATGTTATGTTTCATCATCTAATGGGGCATCTAACATCATCTTTGCATAGAGTTAAAAATGCTATCATCCACCTCATACCCAAGCTCAGCAACCTAGATTTGCCTAGGTTCAACTGCTTCCATAAGAGTTTCATCATTTTTCACCATGAAACAGATATCAGTGGAATACTTCTCCACAATGTTCTTTGAAATTCTCTCCCTTTTCTTCATGTTTTCTTGGAAAGTCTTAAAATACCCCCAAAGTTTCTCATCTCTGCCAGTACCAAGACTAGTTATAGCTTCCTTGATCTACATACCTACCAGTATGTCATGAGACCATTGTTTCTTCTCTATATCGGGTAGGTTATTTAGGAAGTAAAGCATTGAACAAACAATCAAGTTTCCATATCTAAAGGTGCCTTTCTTGATTCCTTTGATCTTTCCAAGGTTTAACATCAACTCACTCCTCATCCACTCACATAAATCATACTTTACATTATTCCTCAGCATCTGATATGCAACATGACTTCATGAAATAGAAACAAAATTCAATTGATTGGATTGAGTTACCTTTTAACCTATGATCATGCTTGCAAACTTTATATCCGTGTCAGTGATTGTGCTTATCCTCATTGATCTGCTGTCAGGTGTAGCATCGGTGAGTTTTTTGACCTTTGTGTTGGAAATTTTCTTGCCAGGTTCTTGTCTGACCCTAGGTAAGCCAGTGACAAATTGAATTGACTCCTTTGTGATCATGTAAGGCCTATCTAGCCAAATAAATTCATTGTGAACCCTACTCAAAACGTATCTGGTCACTTCATCTTTGAATTTCAGTATGTACAGAATACTGGTTAACCCTAGATACTCAATTGCTTTGAATTCCGGTTTGATGGTTCCTAAATCTCCCAGTATCATGGATTGATACATGCTTTTGATTTCTTTAGTGCCCAAGTCCTCAAGGGTGCAGTGAATGTATGCCCCCACATCTTCAACATTCATTACATCGTTAGAAAACATAGAAAATGCTCCCGCATAGTCTTCCATTTTAGCAATTTCGGGAACCTCCTTAAAGATTGGCCTTAAACTATCCTTGATTTCAACAATGGTGGGATTTATAATAAAAGTAGGAGCTTAAGATCTAGATTCCATGTCGAAAAAAAACCTGAAAGTAAATGTCGGTGAAAGATTGATAACTGCTTCAAAAGCTTTTCACAATGCTTCTGCTCGCTCTTGACTCACCTTTACTTTTCTCTGAATGTTTGAATTCTCTGAGAGTGAAAATGAATTCACTTACCCTCTTTTATCAGCGAATAAAACCCTAATTTTATGTAATAAATGCTTCACCCACAACCCTATGGATGTCGATTTCACAGTTATGTGTTGGGTGAACCTTGATCGATGATGAGCACAATTCTCTAGATCTCTTTCTAGATCTCCTTAGATCTCTTTTGGGGTAATATGCAAAATTTAGCAATGACTTTTCCAACCCCTAAGGCTTATGCCTCAATTACTGATGGAATTTCCTAGTGGTGGAGGAATACTCTGTTCTACTAGTGGAGTTACTAGTATAGATCCATCTCCACTTGATTCTTCAAATTTTCTAACCCATTTCTTGGTGTGATCTTGTTGTATTTCATCTACCTTCTTCTTTCCTTTCTCATTATCTTTATCATTATTAACTGGTTGAGTCTTTCTTCTACAATTCTTAGAAATATGACCTATTTTTTGCATGCATAACATGTAACATTGTTCTTCTGAATTGCTTTGACATATTCGGTATCATTTTTTGACCTACAATGATTAGCAAAATGTCCAAAATTTCCACATGCATGAAATTTAACATTCATTCTGCAATCTTCTAATCTATGACCATATTTCTTGCAGTTTGTGCATTGACCGGGAATAGAATTGTAGTTTTGATTTGCCTTATTTCTACATTGTTTAGCCACATGCCCAAATTTATTGCAAACAAAACATCTACCATTGAATTTATAAGCATTAGATTGCCTTATCGATTTCCTCTGTTCTGATGAGTTCTGCATACCGGTTGTCTGATCTTCATTTGCAGTATCAAAGCTTTCACCTTGTACAAATCCAAGTCCTTTAGAACCATCAATCTATCTTTGTCTTTTCAATAAGTCATCCAACTGTGCATCACTGATCCTAAACTTTTCTTTATAATCACTTGCAGTAGTCAGATCATCTCTCAGAGTGGTTACTTGTCTTTCAAGTTCTTTTTCATTATTCCGAGAGTGTGCCAAATTAGTTCTCAACAAACTATTCTCATGAGTCAATCTGCCACATTCATCAAATTTGTTCTTCAGAGATATAACAAGATTATCTTCCTTCTTCTTTATATCCTCAATATCTTTTGATAACCTCATAGTCAGATCTTGCATTTCATTCTTCATGAGCATGTTTGCTTGACTTAGTTCCTGACATCGTTCCTTAAGAGCATTTTTCTCCTCATCATCCGGTTGTTGCAAAAGTTCTTTTCTCTTGGCTTAAGCAGATGATAACCTTTCTTGCAGGAGAAGAATGAATTCATTTGTAGAATTCAATTCTTCTTGCAATTTCAAGTTCTTCATCCTTTCAACATCATAATCTTCAAGAGCCATCTCAAGTTGCTTCTCCATAGACATGTTCAAAGATTCTGGTTTCAGGATCTTCCTCAAGCTCTTAAACTTCTTCCGAGGTACCAGGCTCTGATACCAATTGTTGGGGTCCAAGAACACTGAGAGGGGGGGGGGGGGGGTGAATTAGTGTTCTACTGGAATGAACAATTTTTAACTTTCTAGACCATGCATATATATACCAGTAAACAAATAAACATATAACAAGAAGAAAATAAACCATCCACATAGATGAACACCATAACACACAAAATTTATATGTGGAAAACCTCAATGAGGAAAACCAAGATGGGATTTGTGACCCATAATATCAGTTCACTAGCCATATGAAAAGATATTACATATAATAGGGGCCTGCACTTGCAGGAAGGAACATTGCCTAGAGCATACTGCTCATCACTAAAGAGCCTCACTAACTACAAGCTTTCTACCAAAGTAAATTACTGAAAATGAACCCAAGAATTCATCTCCTATGCCAAATAGAGTTTCGGTTCTGGTTCTTCTCTATACCAGTTCATAAACTCTTAACTTCTACCGGTATCTCTTCTCCTCCAGGAATTCTTTCCAAGCTATCTATAGATCATTGCATGATATACTACTCACATACAAAATGATCTCCATACATATATTTCACATCATACAATTCTGCTATATTCTCCCATATCCACACATTTTATATATCTTTCTTCATTACAAAAATAACCTAGTAGACTGACCTGTATACCTATTAAAAATGGTATGCTTTATGTCGACTTACAATACATTTACGAAAATGTTGGCCTTGACAACAATAATTACAAAATGATTTAAGTAAATCCTCCTTGATGTCAGCTTCCAAAGAAGTATTGATGTCGATGTTGGTGTAGCCCTGAATGCTCCAAAGCCGTTATCTATCGGTATATGCTTTCTAGTGCCGGTTTATGACTTCCATCATATCTTGTTGCCATCAATGACAACAAAATGAATCCAATGAGTGTTAATTGCCAACAGTCGGATGAAGCCCCCAATAGTATCTGCAATACATAGTTAGGATTTGCACCCTACAAAAACACATGTTAGATACAATCACAAAATCACCTAAATACTTACTAAGGAAGGTGATGAAAAATTTGAGGGTAGCTATATGCCCCCCTGTTTCGGCTAGCTAATTTTAGTGAGTTGAAACAGGGTATCATGTTTACCATATCTAATTGTGAAAGAAGATTGATGACAAATTCTCACAAGAAGATTTGATACAAGATAAAAAATTAATGGAGAATCATTATGTAAGATAGAGAACTAAGCCGTAATTCCAACACAACAAAGAGTGTGAGGACTTGAGAGCTCTCTAACCCAAGATGAAATATTTAAATGGAAACAAAGAGAAGGAAGAAGAGATAAAAAAGCATGAATACACGCTTTGGTGATCCATGAGAAGAGAAAAGGAACCATGGACATATCGCCCCTAAAACTAGGTGATCCATGGAGAGAAGGACATGGAAAACTATCCCCTAGAGTCTATCTGGGTGATCCATGTAAGGGAGGAGAGTGAGAATACCGTTAGTTCCACTCAACCTCGTGCATATGTGTGCAAGTAGAACAAGGATACCTAACTTCGACACCAAGAAGATATCCATTATGCAACAATGTCATAAATCCAAGAAAGAGAGGGAATACTCTTCAAGCAAGGATAAGATAGTTCAAAAGAGATATCTTGCTATATAAGTGTAAAAGAGATCCTTGTAGGAGAAGAGATCTGTGTTCAAAATACATCTACCTTCAAGAGGAGTTGTCTTAGACAAATATAACATCTTCTAGAATGAATGAATGCAAGAGATTTGAAAAGAGCAGAGGATTGAGTTGACATCAAAGAGAGATTATTTATAACAACACTCTTCTAAAAGAAGGCAAGAGATCCTCATTAGGGATATGCACGTGCACAAAATAGAAGGATTTATTATAAAAGATACTACTCAATGAAGAAAATAAATTGATGAATGATCAAATACTTCTAACACCAAGTCGGAGGTCCCAATTAAGGATATGTACTTAAGATACCCATTAGGGATGCTTGTTCCAATATGAGAGAGGGAATTCAAATATGAATACACCTACTTTAGAAAGGGGAAATTTTAATCTTAAGAAGGAGAGATGTTTGAAATCACTCTTGCCCCCAATATATATAGGGAGAACAGATGAGATAGAAATAGGCTATTATGTTGCTTCCAAAAGTATGGTTGCTCATGGAATTGTACAATTATGAATAACAATGAGCCCCCAGTAAGTGAGCTACCAATGCAACATAATGATGAGCAACATAATAGCCATTAATGTTATTTAAATACATGATAGATTGAATGAGGTATTTAAAAATGAAATGTTAAATTATCTACTACAAGTGAGATTAAAAACATGTATAAGATGATGAATGTTAAAAAGTCTTTAGAAAGAGAGAAGTTTATAGAATAAGAATAGGCCACTAAGTCACACTTTTCTTGCACACAATAAATCTTAGGAGAGGGATAAGTATAATTCATTAGAGCCTTATTCATAGAAGAAGGGATTTTAGAATGAGTAGAAGATATAGTCTCATAAGGGGGATTAGAAATATTTTGAGGATATTCATAAAGAGATCTCTTCATCACTAAGATTTCCTTATGAGGGGGATGAGTGTTGAAAGAAGTAAAAGATGATTTAATTGAGGTGAGGTTATCATCACTACTAAATATAATATTCACATTGAGAGATGGTCTTTTAGATGCTTTGGTGGGCTTGGAAGGATTATATCCAAGTCCAAATGAAGCTTCATGTGTATTATGTTCTAAAGGAACTTTAATTCCTTGTTCATTTGCGCCACAACCATTTCCATCATAGCCACTCTTAGCCAAAATGTGAAAACCGGGACCATAAAGGGATGCTAAATTAGAAGGAGATGATGATGCCTCATAGGTCTCAGTGCTATATGAATTAGAGGAAGGATTTCAAGAATCATTTGAATTAGAAGCAGTGACAAAATGGTTACTTAGTTGTTTAGACAAAGGAGGTTGTTCTTTAGGTTCCTCCTTAGATTTCTCCTTCTCAGTCTTAGATCTATTACAAGGTACCCTATATTCTCCTATAAAATTAGGGGTAAAGTCTAGAGATCCCCAATCATCATTTGCGAGCACTTCTTTGGGAGAAAAGATATCCTTGGGAGGAGATTCCAATTGAGTAGAAGAATCAGGAGTACTAGAAAGAATAACATCATTAAAGGAAGTAGATGTATTTGAAGAATTAGAAGGATTGGGAGAAGAATGGGAAGTAGTTGAACAGGAAGAGCCATATTTTAATGATTCTTGAGGTTTGGTATCAGCTAATAAGGTATATGTCGTATTGTTATAAACTAATTTGACTTGCCTATGCAAAGTTGAGGGGAAAACTTGCATGTTATGAATCAAAGGTCTCCCTAATAGAAGGTTATATGTTAAATTACCAAACATAACATGAATAGGTGTAGGTAACACAATAGGAACTTCCCTAATAGGCAAGGTTATGACACCTAGACATTGTTTAGCAACATTATCAAAGCCTCGAATAGTAAGAGAAAAAGATTCGATGAGAGAATGATCCACTTTAATCTTATCCAATAAGTCTACACCACAAACATTAAGGCCGGATCCATTGTCTACAAGGGTTCATCTTATAGAACTATGATTGATAATAACCACAATCATAAGAGGATCACATTGATGTTGAATTTCACAAGAAGGTAACTCATCTTGTGTGAATACAATTTGAGCTTGGAATTGTTTTGTAGGATCAATAAAAGCGGACATGTTATTAGGTGTCACTACAGGTGGGACATCTAAGTTTCTCAAAGCGTCTTGTAACATCCCATGATAAGCAGGTGAATTTTGAACTAAATCCCAAATAGAAGTCTGGGCAGGAGTAGCTTTAAGCTGTTCAATGAGATCATACTCCTTGCTAAGATTTGATAGACAAGGTGCTTCTGGAAGAATAGGTTGACGATCAGGAAGAGAAGATGGGATAACTAGAGGAGGACTAGGTTGCCTATTGTTTCTTGTGTTCTAAGTATGAGAAACTATATTATAACTCTCTCCAGTAATTTTCTTAGCCTACTCATAAGGGCTTTGATGCAGAGAGTTTTGGAGCCTATTTGTTTAACCTTCTTGAGTGACTTGTCCTTCTCAACCATACTACTACTCAAGTCCTTCCTATGGCACTTGGTAAGGGTTATGACAATGAGACCTCCAAGGTCTGAACCTTCTTGACTTGCCTCCTAGGTATAGCCAATGGTTTCTAGACAATCAACTCCTCCACTTGAGGTTATCACCTTAGTTACTCACACTCACCTCTCCTCAGCTCCAACCACTCCTGCTAGGATCTTAACACACCAACTCTTCTTATGGTTTATCAAGCCTTCTAGGTCTCTACTAGCACCTAAATAGGCCTAATTGCATTAGCCCTCCTTAAGCGGTTTTTGTGGTTTAATTTGCAAAAGTCGCAAACAAGCCTAGGAATAAATCATGGATTCAGATACCCTTTTGGAAGTTGTAGACAATACTAGAAAAGTGCATTTGGGTTATCTGTATAGGTGTGGTTTCCAATGTTGCACTATTTTGTGGGGTTTTAGGCTTAACCGATGGATTGACAAACTTGGTCTAGAACCTTTCACCAGTCAAAACACCTGCTCTAAAAACCTTGGGAAAATTCAAGGAAACTCTAAGGGCTTTCCATACATATGCCACTTGGGCATGCATCAATCTTGAAGTGCTCACAAATCGCACTTTGCTTACTGTCCTAACTCACCTACTCTCAGCGGTGAGCCTAGGTCTTCATTGTTTCTCCTCCTCCTGGACCTACAATATCACACACCTTATTCAAAAATTGTACAAAACCTAACCTATCATATTTAATTATTTAAACAAGTGCCATCAAAGTTTGCCTAGGCTAGAGCCATTTCTTGCTCTTAAACCCTACATGCAAGGGTTTTGCTCCTAGTTGCAAAGAATGACAAAAATCTTCACAACCTGGAACAATCAAACCTGAAAATAAACCTTATTGAAAGAGAATACAATGAACATACAAAAATGGCAATGATTTTACACCATCTAGTCCGTACTGGACCGTACGAGCAATGAAAAATAAGACAAAACTATCAAAAACCCGTGGAAACAAGATTGTTTCACAAACCAAAAACTTGCTCTTGCATTTCCAATCCTCCAACCCATACAATGAAGTGAAATTTAGCTTATATCCACTAGTTTTAGTTGGTTTAACCAACTACCTAATGCCCATAACCAAAAATGCAACTTTTGCAAGAAATTGCAAAATGTTGCTCAACAACTTTTGACAACTTTTGCTCCAGGATGCAATTTTGCATTCTATTGCATTCTAAGACTCTTGAAGGTCCTAAAACACCTTGCAAGACCTAAACACAACTCAATCAAGTCCTAATTCATGAATACATTCATCTAGAGTATTTTGTCTGTGAACTACCTAAGCATCTCACTTCTTAGGTTAACAACATCTTGAGTACAATGGACTCAAACCAAAATTTGGACAACTCAACCATAGCTCTATTGAGTCCTCAATGGCTGGTCCATTATTACATCACACATTAAAAAACAAAATAAAATAAAATCAAAGCTTACATTCTTGGAGTGCTAGGTGCCCTGCACCATACTCCCCTGGGCCAAAGAACTCAAGTCTCTTGAGTTATAAGGTCTAAAATGTCCACTCCATGCTGAAGTATATATGCCTTTGACATCCACATGGCATATAAATCTAGTAATCCTTTCCACTTAACAAGATAGTTCTTATAAAATCCCTTCCTTGTCTTTTTAACTATCTTGGTATCCAAGATACTCTCTAACTCAACCGGTTGACTAGGTGGCAAATCCTTTGCCCAATCTTCATGAATCGGTGATGGCATGTCATTCTAATTTACTATGACTCTCCCTTGTATGGATATAGATCACATACATTAAAGATAGGAGATATCCCCAAGGTAGGTGGAAGTTCAACCTCATAGGCATTCTGCCCATACTTGTGCACCACCTTGAGAGGTCCAATTTTCTTCATCATGAGCTTGATAGGCTGCCCTTTTGGAAGTCTCTCCGTATGCTAGCACTAAGTCTCCTACTTGAAATTGTAGCTTCCTCCTTGTTTTATTAGCTTGAACCTTGTACTACTTGGATTTTTGTTGTAAGGACTGCCTTACCTTATCATGCACCTCTTTAATGCCTTCTACAAAGTTCTCCCCTTGTGCACTCTTGGGTTCCATTGAACTGAGATCTCTGATCTTTAATATTCCCCTAGGATGGTATCCATACACTATCTTAAAAGGACTTTTACCAGTGATACAATTCACTAAGTCATTATATGCATATTCTGCCTGTCCAAGTACTAGATCCCAAGTCTACCCATGTTGTTTGGTAAGACATCTTATCAAGTTACCCAATGACCAGTTAACTACCTCTATCTGACCATCTGATTGAGGATGATAGCAAGATGAGAAAGACAATTTGGTACTCAACTTCCTCCAAAGTGTCCTCCAAAAGTGGCTCAAAAACTTCACATCTCTATCACTCACAATGCTAATTGGAAGACCATGAATTTTGACTATTTCCTTGAAGAAGAGGCCTGGAATATAGGTGGCATCATTGGTGTTCTTACAAGGTATGAAATTTTCCATTTTGTTGAACCTATCTTCTACCGCATACACACTATCAAATCCTCTTGGTATCCTAGGCAAGCCTAACACAAAATGCATGCTCAAACATTCCCAAGGTCTCTGAGGTATGACCAAGGGCTGATATAGACCTGCATTACTTGAGGTTCCTTTTTCTCTTTGGAAGATGGTACATTGCTCTACAAACCTTCTCACTTCTGATTGCAAGTTGGGCCAATAATAAAACCTACCAACCTGTTCCAAAGTCTTATCAATGCCAAAATGACCTCCCAGACCTCCTTGATGCTTCTCTTGAATAATATTTTGTCTCATAGAACATTGAGGTATGCAAAGAAGATGACCTTTGAACAAAAACCCTCATGTACCATGTATTTTGAATACGAGACATGTGAGGTATTAGAAAAATTAGTACAAACATTACATATATCTGCAAAATCCTTATCATCCTTGTAGAGGTATTTTAACTCACTCAAACCCACACTTTGCAATTGAATCTCTTGCATGGTCATGATTCTCCTACTTAGTGCATCAACAACTTTGTTAGCTGTCCCTTTCTTGTGTTTAATGGTGAATGTATAAGATTGTAGGTACTCAACCCACTTTAGGTGTCTTTGGTTCAACTTCTCTTGCCCATTGAGAAAACTAAGGGCATGGTTGTCAGTGAAGACTACAAATTCTTTAGGCAGCAAGTAGGGATGCCATTTTTTCAATGCTCGGACCATTGCATACAACTCCAAGTCATATGTGGAGTACCTTTTCTTAGCTTCATTTAAGTTTTCTGAGAAGAAAGCTATAGGATGTCCCTCTTGGCTTAAAATTGCCCCTATTGCCCTTTGACTTGCATAACATTCTACTGTAAACAACTGATTGAAATCAGGCAATCTAAGGGCTGGCAACTCTTCTATCTTGGTTTTCAACATCTCAAACCCCTTATTGGCTTCTTCTGTCCACTTATAGTGACATTTAATCCCTCCTTAAATAGTATTGAGAATAG
This sequence comes from Cryptomeria japonica, assembly GCF_030272615.1. Lineage (NCBI taxonomy): Eukaryota > Viridiplantae > Streptophyta > Pinopsida > Cupressales > Cupressaceae > Cryptomeria > Cryptomeria japonica. Next base: position 89,080,685 of record NC_081407.1, on the reverse strand, counting down.
GAGCACAAACATGGCTAAAGTTTCTCACAAACTTCCTATAAAAAGATGTCATTCCATGAAAGCTTCTAATTTCACTTATGCCCCTATGGATAGGCCAATTAAGTATTGCTTCTACCTTACTTGGATCCATTTTTATATATCCATGAGAAATAACAAAACCAAGGTATACTGGTTTTGTTTTCAAAAAATCATATTTTTCAAGGTTAATCTTGAGTTGAGCCTCCTTCAACTTCTTCAAAACCATCTCCAAATGCTTGAGGTGTTCCTCTTTGAACCCGTTTTAGATCAGAATGTCCTCAAAATATACAATTATAAATCTACCAATAAACTCAACTAAGACTTCATTCACGAGCCTTTGGAAGGTACTAGGTGCATTGGTGAGGCCAAATGGCATTACCATAGGCCTACATTGGTTCTAAAGGTTGTCTTCCATTCATCCCCAAGTCTGATTTTGATCTGATGGTAACTAGACTTTAAGTCCACCTTGGTGAAGTAGCTTGCACCTCCTAGATTGTCTAATAGGTCCTCAATCCTTGGCATAGGAAACCGATACCTTATGGTAATCTTGTTGATTGCTCTCGAGTTCGTACACATTCTCCATTTGCCTCCCTTCTTAGGCACTAAAATAGTAGGAACAACACAGGGACTCAAACTCTTCTTTATAAACTCTTTGTCTAAGATTTCTTGCACTTGTTTGCCGATCTCTTCATTTTGACTAGGTGTCATTTTGTAGGCAGCGTTGTTTGGGAGATTGGCCACTGGTATTAAGTCTATTTGATGATTTACATCTCTCATTGGAGGCAAGGAATCAGATAAGTCATCCCCTATCACTTCTGCATAATGATTGAGTAGTTCTTGCACCTCTTGAGGCACTTCACTCATTGGATCTGCCTTGGCTTCTTCATTAAGTCTCAACACTATAGCATGGCCTTGATGTCCTTCTTGTTTCAATACTTTGAGAAACTCTTTTCCACTCATCAACATCACACTTGAGCCTATTTGTTTTTCTTCCTTTGGTTTAGGTAGTAGATCCAGTTGATACTTTTTCCCATTCTTCATGATAAGATAGTTGTTCTTCTCCCCATCATGAGTAGCTTTCACATCATACTACCATGGATGACCCAATAGAAAATGACAAGCATTCATAGGAAATATGTCACATAATAATCTATCCTTGTAATCACCAATTTCAAAATCCACCCATGCTTGTTCATCAACCAATACATGTTGCCCCCGGTTGAGCCATGACACCTTGTAGGGGGTGAGGTGAGGTAATCTTTTTAGTTTGAGTTTTTCCACCATTTCAATTGAGACAATATTCTCAGTGGAACCTGAATCTACAATCACTTTACAAATATTTCCATGTGACCTACAAGAAGTCCTAAACAAGATTTTCCTTTGTGGTGGCTCTTGAGCTTGGGGTATCTTGAGCAATTTTCTTCTCATCATCAAATTTTCTCCCTCTATAACTGGGCCTTCTTTGCTGATTGAAGAAGTTACACTCTAAGTGTCCTCCTCTTGCAACAATTGAGTTCTTCTTTCCCCCATGTATGAACTTGTGGAGCTTGAGGCTTTCCCTAGGCACTTACTCATGGTATGCCCAACTTGATTGCAATGGTAACATCTACTGGTGAAAACTATATTTCCTCTACCCAAGTTTCTTAACCTACCCCTAAAATTGCTCCTTCCTCTATAGGATCCTCTAAATGCTACTCTCTAAGAGTCTCCACTACTTTCTTGGCCTTGCTGCTCTTCACTTATTGATGGTTTCTGCCCTCTACCAAAGTTCCCTCTACCTCTGAAATTCTTTCCTCCCCTATGTTTCTAATTTTTCTCACTCCTCCTTTTGATCTTCTCTTCTGCCCTTAGGGCCAATTGAAAACACTTATGAACAGTTTCTAGTGTGAGGATACTTATTTCATCTTGTATATTTTGTCTAAGGCCATTCATATACCTCGCCAACTTCTCCACCTCATTCTCATGCTTCCTAGCCCTCAAGCTGAGCTTATGGAACTCTTAGTGTATGCATTGACATTAACTCTTTTCTCTTCTGCTACCTCTTTGTAATCAAAATGATTATTGAGAGCTTCTATCCAATCTAGCAACTCTTCTCCATTGAGGTTTCCTCCATATATGGGTAATCCATCCAGATTGTCCTTAGAAATGGATTTGACTGCATCTAGAAATAACTTTTGGTCTTGAGGCATAGCTACTGCTGCTGGTTCCTCTCCATCTTCCACTTCTTCATCAGTCTCATCACCCCATTCTATCTTAACCTTTCCCTTCTACTTCTTTACCTCTCTAGTTCCTCTACTTCCTTCTGCATCCTTCAATCCTTCTATCATCTCTGCCACCATCTGTCGAATTGCTTCTAGAGTAATTGCCTTTGGAGGCATTGAACTTGCTTCTGATTCTTCACAATCTGACATACACCAAATCTTTCAAAGAATGGCTCTAATACCACTATGATGCAGAGAGTCTTGGAACTTATTTGTTTTACCTTATTGAGTGACTTGTCCTACTCAACCCTACTACTACTCAAGTCCTTCCTATGGCACTCGGTAAGGGTTATGACAATGAGACCTCCAAGGTCTGAACCTTCTTGACTTGCCTCCTAGGTATAGCCAATGGTTTCTGGACAATCAACTCCTCCACTTGAGGTTATCACCTTAGTTACTCACACTCACCTCTCCTGGGCTCCAACCACTTCTGCTAGGATCTTAACACACCAACTCTTCTTATGGTTTCTCAAGCCTTCTAGGTCTCTACTAGCACCTAAATAGGCCTAATTGCATTAGCCCTCCTTAAGCGGTTTTTGGAGTTTAATCTGTAAAAGTCCCAAAAAATCCTAGGAATAAATCATGGATTTGGATACCATTTTGGAAGTTGTAGACAATACTGGAAAAGTGCATCTGGTTTATCCATATAGGTGTGGTTTCCAATGCTACACTATTTTGTGGGGTTTTAGGCTTAACCAGTGGATTGACAAAATTGGTCTAGAAACTTTCACCAGTCAAAACACCTGCTTTAAATGCCTTAGGAACCTTCAAGGACACTCTGAGGGATTTCCCTACATATTCCACTTGGGCCTGCGTCAATCTCCAAGTGCTCACAAATCACACTTTGCTTACTGTCCTAACTCACCTACTCCCAGCAGTGAGCCTAGGTCTTCATTGTTTCTTTTCCTCCTAGACCTGCAACATCACACACCCTATTCAAAAACTATGTAAATACCCTAACCGAGCATCCTTAATGATTTCAACAAGTGCCATCAAATAATGCCTAAGCTAGAGCCATTTCTTGCTCTTAAACCCTACTTGCAAGGGTTTTTCTCCTAGTTGCAAAGAATGATAGAAATCTTCACAACCTGAAACAATCAAACTTGAAAATCAACCTTATTGGAATACAATGAACATACAAAGATGGCAATGATTTTACACCATCTAGTCCGTACTGGACCGTACAAGCAATAAAAAACAAGACAAAACTATCAAAAACCAATGGAAACAAGATTGTTTCACAAACCAAAAACTTTCTCTTGCATTTTCAATCCTCCAACCTATACAATGAAGTGAAATTTGTCTTATATCCACTATTTTTAGTTAGTTCAACCAACTACCTAATGCCCATAACCAAAAATGCAACTTTTGCAGGAAATTGCAAAATGTTGCTCAACAACTTTTGATAACATTTGCTCCAGGATGCAATTTTGCATTCTATTGCATTCTAAGACTCTTCAAGGTCTCGAAACACCTTACAAGAACTAAACACAACTCAATTGACTCCTAATTCATGAATACATTTATCTAGAGTATTTTTCCTATGAACTACCTAAGCATCTTACTTCTTAGGTTAACAACATCCTAAGCACAATGGACTCAAACCAAAATTTGGACAACTCAACCATGGCTCTATTGAGTCCTCAATGTTTGGTCCATTATTACATCACACATTAACACACAAACTAAAATAAAATCAAAGCTTACATTCTTGGAGTGCTAGGTGCCCTGCACCAGGCTCTTAGTGGGATAACCTCCTTGCACAGTAAGAATAGGTTTCTTAGGAGTGCAAAAAGAATCATCAACATAACCACCTTTAACAACTAAGATAGGCTTACATGGGGAATTTTGAGAAGGCCAAGCACCTTGAACCGTGAAGAGGGGTTTATTAGGTGTTTCATTCACATGTATAGAATTGATTGAAGATGGTTTAGGAATATCAAAGGTGTCCTTCGAAGAAGAATAAACAATATTGTTGGAAGAATTGTTGATAGTCTCTCCTTGCACTAAAATTTTTTCGTGGATAAGACCAATTTTAGGAGGGAGACTAGAAGTAGGCATTGACGTTTTAGGAAAGGTCTCTATCACCAAAGGATCTACATGGGAAATAATTTTTCTAGGAAAAGGATCAACATTACTCTTTAAAGTCTCACCTTTGAGAGGGAGATCTTTGAAAAAGATGTCAACAATCTTATCTTGAACTAGGGTATCCTTATGAGTAGAACCAAGTTGAAGAGAAGGAGAATGATTGAGATTCCTGGAAGGTGAAATGCTATCAAGGGAGTTATCAAACATGATTTTATCCCCTTTGGCCTAGGGTTCTCTCATGGGGTAGAGAATAATCAACACCTTCTTCTAATGGTTCATCCCAAGTACTTAGGTCATTGAAAGGAAGAGTATTATAAATATCTTTCACAAAGATTTCCTTATTGCTATTCCCAATTTTGGGAGAAGGGATAACATTGTTCATTAAAAATTCATCCTTAGGAAGAGATAATCACTACATGTATTTAAATCATCCTCTTTCCTCAAAATGGCTTCAATAGGATCTTTAGGGGAGAGAAAATTAAGGAAATTCATTATGATTTCATCTTCTTTCTCTAAGGCATCTTTAGGGGTAAGACAAACTTTAGGAGAAGGGAGAGCATTTATCATTAATGCATTATCTCTAGTGGGAATTTTGTTGGAATCAAAAGAGGAAATTACCTCACTAGGAAAAGTAGGGACAATACCACCTTCTTGCATAAAATGAACCTCATGAGGGGAGTATTCTTTAGGAGGTAGATGAACATCTTTCTCCAAATATTCATGCTTAGGAAAGAGATCTTTGAAAGAAATGCTCATAACCTCTTGGTGTACTAACACACCCACATTGGTAATAAAAAATTTAGGAGAGGATAAGTCAATTTCCATCAATAATTTTTCACTTAGAGAGGCATCATGTAGGGAAGGTAAAGTAGCATTAAGAAAGGTGCATATGATATCATTCTCTTCCTCTAACATGGCTAGATGGGGAGGGCACTTTTTAGGAGAGCTGTCAAGATCACTCTTAAAATCTTCATCCTTAGAGCATGAGAGAGTTTTGAAGAGATTGGTAACAACTCTTTTAGGAACTAAAATGTTGTCATAAATAAGAGGTGGTTCTTTAGGAGATGAAAAATTTGAAACAAGGGAAGCTAACCCATTATCACATTTATGAAATGAATGCATCATGACAAAAAATTTCCTCTTTCAAATGATAACATATGCAAAATAAATGGAAATCCTCAATTTTAACCAATGCAACCACTCTAAATTTTGATTTAGAAAATTAAATTTATGAGTGAAATGTGCTCCTAAATCAGATCTAAAATTAATTATCCAAATTAAGCTATCCGCAAGCTCAATTTTGAATTGAACATTAGGGTTTCAACAAAATTAACCTCTAAATTTTGAAATTTGCAAGGAATTGAAACTTGTAAATGTAAATTTGAATTTGAAATAATAAAAACACTTAGATCTGAGAACATAAATCAGAATTAAATAAGGTTGGATTCACATCGAGTTCACCAAAATGTGGAGGCAGGAAAAGCGAGACTAGGTGACTAGGACCTAATCCCACTTTTTCCAACACATTGGGAATACAAAAGAGCCTAGGGAGATAGATCACTTTGGGTACTTCTTGTGAGAAAGAGAGAGCCAAGTATTATCTCTTGGGGTTTCTATTCCTCTTGTTGCAAATGATGAGAAAAACTAGTGTTTGAATGATCAACTAAATTAGGAGTAAAGAATGAAGTACAAATGAACTTGAAATTGAACAAACTTGCAGATCTGAAACTGAGATATTGAAAGCACGAAAGGGGGAGGATTCTAGATGTGTACCTAAATCTATAAATTGAACCAAACTGGCCAGGTCTAGGGTGCCACACCACTGTCTTGTTTCTGCAAATAGGAGGTTGCGACTGAGACATTGCAAATTGGAGGTCTTGAATCTGCAACCTATCAAATTTGATGACAAAATGGAGTGACCAAGGTTTCACGCCCTTGTCTTGGGTAGGACTAGGGTGCCACACCCCTTTCCTTGATTAATTTTTGCACTTCTGAGTGATGTTGATCCCTTTTCCAGGTCTGAAACTGCCTCTGGATGCCTATTTCTGCACCTGTAGCTGAAAAAGGAAGGTTTGGTTGCTATATAGGGTTTTGACTTAGTAAAACCCCTATTTTGGTGATTTACACCTCCACAAATAGCTGAAAATATACTTAAAATATGTGTGCTAGAACCTTGTGTGTATGGAAGATCCTAAAAGATAAGAAACTAGAGTTACCCTATGCATGAGAGTGAACCCTGAATGTAAAAACAATGCTTCAAACCAAATGTGCTAAATGATCTAAAGCATGAATGTAAATATGCAAATTGATGTAAAGAAGCTCATAAAAAGACATGAAAATAACATTAAATCATACCAATCCCCAAGGGAGAGATATTGCCACTAGATCTCCTATTATTCTTCAATGTCTTCAAGGCTCCTAATTGATGATGAATGATTGATGAAATGTTGTTGAATGTTGTTGAATGTTATTGAAGACTCCACATAGGCTTCTCTTTCACTACATAGAAGGCTCCTTGTGCTCCAAAAAACTACTCTTAGATTCTTAGATAGATAGATCTAAGTTCTTAGTTCCCTTCAAATGAAGAAAGAGAACTCTTATGTATGAAACCCTAGATCTTAATTTTGACTTAATTCTGCCTTTAGGACGAACTAGGAATTGAATTTCCTGCGAATATTTTGGGGTTAAGCATTATAATATCATAGAATTGTGCTCCCAAAATTTCAGGAAAAAAATCGAGGACCATGTGCATTTCCGCCACGGTCTGACCAACTTTTCACCAAATTTTCAGGGCCATTAGATATGATGATATTAGAGCGAATTGCAAAGTTATAGTTGATTTTGAGGTGTTTTGATATGCGAAATCGCACCTTAAAGGTTGAAATAGGATATTATTAGGGTTTATGATTAAATGATTTGTTGGAGGAATAAAATAAAATGGGGCACACTTAGGGTAAAGGGATCAATTTTATGAAGTGATGAAATATGACTTTAGATTTAAAATTAAATTAATTAATTCAATGCTTAAAGGGAAACAATAATGCAATATGCAAACACAATATGGTAGGTGCTAACCTAAGTGTGAAATTGTACCACCCTAGCAAGGGTGTACAATTTACGACACTACACAAATATACCCATATATATGCACGTATATATACATAATCAGATGTGTAACATAAAGACACATACATACAAAGGTACATCAACAAATACACACATACATATGTATATCTATTTATAAATATATGTTCATATACTTGTATTTATATATGCACACACATATCTATATGTATATCTATGTAACAATATATATGCATATAGTTGTATATATAAATGCACACACATATTCATATGTCTATGTGTGTGTGTGTCATAGTTGTATATATATGTATATACATATATGTATGTATATATGTATATGTATATATATATGTGTGTGTGTGTGTGTGTATATGTATATATGTATGTTCATATGTATGTATACGTATATAGGTATAAACACATATATAAAGAGACACAGACATACATATGTATATATAGAGATAGGCATACAAGCACACAAAAATGCACACACACTTGCATGCACACACAGAGAATCGGAAATACACATCAATAAAAGAAACAAATATAGAGCCCACAATACATGCAAATACTTGAACTCTGAAACCCCCCAAAAGCGCAAAGGACATGGAATCTCCTATCATCAATCAAAATAGCATGAATGAAATTCAAACAACCATAGCTAAATATCTTGGCATCCTACATCAAAAGAGTCAAAACATAGAGGCCACAACACATGCAAACAGTGTAATCTCGAAACCCTAAAAAAACAAAGAACTTAAAATTTTCTTTCATTAACTAAAAAACACATAGAACCTGACTAAGAAAACAAATAATAGGGCATGTAACTCAAAATTTTGTTTCATTGACTTAAAACACTTAGAACATGGAGTGTCTTTCCATTAACTGCAGGTGCAATCAAGAAAATCAACACCCATAGCTATATATCTTGAAACGCCACATTAAACAACAACAAAAAACCTGCAACAACCTATATATCTCAAAACCCTACATCAAGAAACACATAGAGAATCAGGAATGCACGTTAAAAAAAACAATCAAAACACACAAACCATAACATATACAAACAGTGGAACACTAAAACCCTAAAAGAAAAAAGAACCTCAAATTTCCTATCATAAACTAAAAACACATAGAAACTGAAATGTCCTTTCATTAACTATGACTACAATTAAGAAACCTGAAATATCCTTTCATTAATTACAAGTGCAATCAGTATCGAAATGAACAAACCCTAAAAACCAATTTCGTTCTAGTAACAAAAAAACATATAGAACTTGAAATGTCCTTTCATTAAGTGCAAGTGCAATCAATATCAAAATGCACAAACCCTACAAACACAGTAAACATAAAATTTCCTTTCATTAACTAAAAACACATAGAACCTCAAATGTCTTGCCATCAACCATGACTACAATTAGGAGAATAAATAACATGCCAGACACAATAAAATTTTGTTTCATTGACTAAAAATGCATATAGCATAGAATGTTATTTCATTAACTATAAGTGTAATCAACAAAGCAAATAACCATAGTTATATATCTCAAAACCCTAAATTAACCAGGACAAATAGCTCGCAACATATGCACATAGCCAAAACAGGATAAATGCATAGAATTTCAAATTGAAAAGGTACTTGGATTCAGGAACCGAAATCAATTACCTCCCTTCCGCACATACAGACAGTTAAACCAAATAGAGCCAAGAACCGTCGTTTTAGCAAAATTCACTGAAAGCCAAAAGAAGGGCATGCACAATGAAACCGAGAACAGTATCCAGTCAATGAAAACCCAAAATTAATTGGGAACTACTAGTGCAAATGAAATGAAGATAAATGCAAATAACGGAAACACAATCATAAAATCGATGCTAACACTGCCCAAGTACATCAATAACCCATCACAACGGCCAAGTTTTTTAGCTACATTTAATACAGGCTCTTCGCGTGACCGCCAAAACCATTAGTATAGGACGTCGTTGTAGCTATCCTATCAGTGGCTATCACCACACAACGTGCTCGAGGATGTCTTGTCAATGCCTGAGAAAGAAGGGATCACCAAAAGCATACTCGAAAGTACAGTTTGCCAGAAAGCTGAAACTTTGGCAATTAAAAAGCCCATGTAGGGAGCCTACTGGCTAATTAGGATATGTTAATAAATTAATGACTGCTTATTTTCGTTGGCAATATACTTTTAATTTCTATGAGATTTGTATATAAATTATGTCACCAAAAATTGCAACTATGTGCACGTTCTTATACTGGATTTCCCTAATAACATTGTGCCCAACAAAATGAGCCTTTTTTTTTCTTCCATCCCTAAAATGATAATTTAATGAGTAAATTGTGCCTAAGAAAATCATGACTTGAGGAGCAAAATTGTGCCAATTTCAAGAGTAGTTTCAAATGCATATTTTAAAGGTTATTTTACAATACAAGCATCTTTTTGTAAAAGCTATTTTAAAAAAGTATTTTATTTGTTCCTAGATTCTTACTTAAAAATGAAAAAGATACTATAATAATAGTGAATTTTATAAATTTTTTTCTAAACTAATCATATTATAAATAACTAATTTTTTATAATATATTAAGTTAAAAAATACACATTTGAATTTTTCGAAAGTCAAATTTATCTTGAAACAAAAATGTTTAATTATTTTTAATTAATGAAAAATTAATTCACTAATCATCAATTAATGTGAAATAAATGCAATGTACTGCCTACAACAAGCACTAATAAAAGTCCTAAATTGGATAAGTTTTACACTATGTCTGAAGTCACTCCTATCTATCATATGAATATTTTATGATGATTTAATATGTTATAAATTAAATTATATTTTTAAATAAATATTGTAAAATAATATAGAATGTTATATTACATTATCTTTAATAAAATTTTAGAGTTTATTAAAAAATTAAAATGTAGTAGTGTGTCCAAAAATGAAAAACTCACATTTCCCATCTAGATGAAGATATTAATTGTAATGCAAAAGATTAAAGCAATACCAAAATGTAGATAGACATCTTTTTTGAAAAGAAATGAAAATCATATCACATATGGATATGTTATAAATATAAAAAATAATATAAACAATTAAAAAATAATACTAAATTAGTAATATATGTAAAAATCTTAAACTTAGTAAGTTTCCAATTTAATACTATATATATATATAAACATTAAATGATAATCAATTAATAATTACTAATTTACTAATAATAAATGTCAAAATTTTAAAATTTAATATATTATGACAAAGTTCAATTCTTATAAAAAATATTTACAAAATTTAATATACTAGTTTCTAAATTCATATTAGAATATAGAATATATTCTAAAAAATCATATTAAAATATTTTAAGAAATATATTCTATTATTTAAATTATGCCGAATTTTAAGTTTATATAAAAAAAAGAAATATCTTAAAAATTTATATGAAAATATTATAAAATTATAAACAACTATATTTGTCCATTTCAAAATATTCTAAATAAATTTATATGTTTATAATAAACATTCAAAACTAATATATATCAATATTATTAATTATAATACTATATCATATATATTACCTACTATATTCGTTTTGATTTATTAATAATTTGAAATTTCATATATAGATTTTTGAAAAAAATAACACGTCAATACATACAGTCCAATAATTTTTGAAGTTATGAAATACAAAGCCTGATTCATTAGCTTATGGTAGGTGCGGTGAAGATAATTATGAACTCGACCATGCGACATTCTATTTTGAATCGATTTGGAATGTTTTTTTGGCTTTCCCAAATGAACAAGAAAACTGTCCAAATGATCTAACTATTCCAACAGATTTTAAAAGCTTTCCATTTTAAGCTCTTCATTTTCCGCGAATTGGACAATTTGTGTCATAGAAATGCAAGGCTTTGTTGCGTTTTTTATACTCTTTTCTCCTTTCTAGCTTCGATTCAAGCAATGGTAAGTCTGTTCACTCCACAAAGCACATTTAAGCAAGAATTACACTCCGTCAATGATTAAATTTCCTAATTTAGTAGTGTCATTGTTTTCTTTTACACATGTATTGAAAACCCTAATATGATTTATTGCATGCATAAAAGATATATCCATATATGTGTACGTACATATACATATAGAGATGTCAAACATAAAGAGACACACATAGAAAGATATGTAAACAAATATACACATACATATGTATATCTATGTATAAATATATATGCATATAGTTGTATATATAAATACACACAAATATCCATATGTATGTATGTATGTATGTATGTACATATATATATATAAATACACACACACACACACATATATAAAGAGACACAAACATATATACATATGTATATATAGAGACAGGCACGCAAGCACACAGATATGCACACACAAAGAATTGGAAATGCACGTCAATAAAAGAAACAAATGTAAAGTGCACAATACATGCAAACAGTTGAATACTGAAACCGAAAAAAAATGCAAAGGACATGGAATCTCCTACCATCAATCAAAATAGAAAAGAAAATTTAAATAACCATAGCTAAATATATTGATATCCTACATCAAAAAATTCAAAACGTAGAGGCCACAACACATGCAAACAGTGGAATCTTAAAACCCTACAAAAATAGAGAACCTGAAATTTTTGTTCATTAACTAAAAAATGCATAGAAACTGACTATAAAAACAAATAACAAGGCATGCAACTTTAAATTTCATTTCATTGACTTAAAACGCATAGAACATGGAATGTCTTTCCATTAACTACAGATGCAATTAAGGAAATCAATACCCATAGCTATATATCTCAAAACCCCACATTAAACAACAAAATAAACCCACAACAACCTATTGGAGTGTTGTAAAATTGTGACCCTATCCATTTTCGGTTGCATTAGGGTCCTCACGCATGCGAGATCGAATTCTCTAGCTTGATCGGAGACCAGAGACTACTCAACCCTCAGAATCAGCTTCTTCCTTGGCCTTCACATCACCTTGTCCGCACTCTGCCCTGGAGAAAGGGGTAAGACAGGGGCGTGATGCCCCTGTCCCTACCCTATTTTGCAACAAGACCTTCCTAGACCATGCATTATGGGTTGTGCTGTGAGCGGGAAACTGCCCCGATGTTGGCCCATGACAAAAATTAAATCCACTAACATGTATTTAAGGGGCATTCATCCTCTCATTTGCATAAGTGGAAGTTGCATAAGGTGAAGTTGGATAAGATTGGAGTTTGTCAAGTTGCATAAGTGATCAAACATTCAAGAGAATTCAAGCATTCTTTTCTAGCATTGAGCATTCTCAAGTCTCCCTTTAAGACTAGGTGTTGCTTTCAAGTCAAGGATTCAACCATTGAAGAGGAGATTGATTACAACATTCAATTCCACACAAGCATTTCTATCAACATTGCTACCACAACCTCCCTTGAGGCGATTTACAATTTAGTCTTTCATTTACAACTACTTGCAAGTACTTTCTTTCATTACTTGGTTAATTCTGAAACTGGGTTTTGAACTAAAGGAAAACCCCCAATCCCAACCCATTTTCCTCTCTTTTATGTGTGTAGGTTGCAGGTGCACAACTGTACTTTTAGATTCAAACTCTATTTTTAGAAGCAGCAAAACCCTTTTCATTTTGCGGATTTTTTGGAGGACCGTGTACATTCCCATCATGGTTCAAGCAAATTTTCTTCAAATTCATAGGGCAACTTCGTTTCGACATATTACTACTAGATCCAGGTGCACAACTTCATCCCATATCCTGATCTTAAGTTATAATCAGTTCTTTGTCACTATTGCACTACATAGCTCAATCAATTCCTTTCCATTTCAAATAAGGAAGAGGGGATCAACTTACCATTCCCATTTCATTCAGAATTCAATCTTTATCTTTGAAGGTTGAATCTAGTGAATTCTCCTCTCCTCTTCTGAATTTAACTTGGTGAAACGTGTTTGAAGAGAATCTGTAGTGAAACCCTCATCTCTCCTTGGAGGGAAAGAGTAGTTTCCTCTTGATCTCCATCATTCACATTTCACCACATTAAATTTTGGTGAATCGACATCTTGCATCCTTTCCTTTGAACAAAATTGTATATTTTTCATTTGCAAGTTTAAATTTTATGCAAACTTAGTGGTTAAATCATTAAAAACCCTAGTTTTTCAATTAAAATTGAACTTGTGATTTGTAAAAATTGGTTGTGGTTATCTTAGATCTGAAAATTGTTTTGTTTATTAAATTCAATTTCCTCTTTGACTTGTTCAATTTGTAATTAAAATTTACAAAATTAAGACTTGTTAAAACCCTAATTTTCAAATGCCATCTTGAACTGGTGCAAAAATTGGATTTCCATTTAATTTTCAGATTTCTGATTGTTCTCAGACTTGTCTTCATTCCTACAATTCAAATTTTAAATTTCCCTCCTTTTTCGTGAAATTCAAATTTCAAAATTAAGTGGTTAGGTCATAAAGCCCTAATTTTTTAATTAATTGGATTTTGTGCAAATTTCAATCAATTTCATTCAAATTAAGATTTGTAAACATTTTCAAAGGTGTCCCTATTCGTTAGGTTTGACCTTTTCAAAATTGCAATTAAATTCCTCTTTTTCCTAAAAACCCTAATAGGGTCCTATTTTTTACATTTGAACCTTCATTTCGCCCATCTAGAAATCGTAAAATTTGCCCATTTTTTGGGGTTAGTTTTGAAGTTATCATAATATTCATCCCTAAATTTTTTTTAAAAAGTTGGTCGGACCCTGAGCATTCCTGCCATGGTCCTCGGCTTTTTTCCTGAAATTTCAGGAGACTGTTATGACTGTATTTAATAGCCTAAATCCAGAAGATTGGCTAATTTTATCGATTTTTTATCTCTCTAGAATTGGAAATACCTCCAAAATTCAACATTTCAAATTTCAAGAAAATTTTTACAATTAAGAGGTTAATTATAGTTTGCCCTGATTTTAAAAATTTTGATTTTAAAATTAAGTGGTATTCCATTGGCCCTAATTTTAAAATTCCAATTTCCTCTCATTTTTTGGAAATTGTATCATCCTCTTCTTCCAACAAAGTTCAAATTATTTAATCAGTATTTTCTTAAAATTTGCATTACTCAATTTTGTAAGCTTTGTTCCAAAATTCAAAATTCAAATTTTCCCTTTAGTGCATGAGTTTTATCACTATCAGTCCTACCTATCCTATCCCCGTTAGACGGAGCATTATAATTAAGGCTTCCCAAGGTTTACTTGCCGAGGGGATGGAGCCTAATTTGGATGATTTCTTTAATGAGGATCATGCTAATTTTTCCCATCCCAATCATGTGCCTATTCACCCCATTGATGAATCCCATGATGAAGAAGAAACTTTAACTAGGGTTTCTTTAGATCAACTTTCCACATTGGACAATAAATTTGATAAAAATTAAAAATAATGGATGTCCCAAGAATACCTTAATAGTGAATCTCTTCCATTAATTGAAGGCCTTAAGTGCATGATTCAAAGTGATAAGAATGGAATTGATATTTTATGTGGCATTACACATATTGTTGATTCTAATGTCATGTCTATCAAGAGTTGTGCTGAAACCCTAGGTTATTCACAACCTTCAACACAAGTCAATCCTTCTATTCCTTTGACTACTCTTATGACTAGTATTCCTACTTTTACCTCAAATAACATGGCTACTACAACTCAAAGTGTCATTCCTACAACCATTGGTCATGGGGGAAATCCCTCTTCTTCATTTAATCCTCCATCTTTACCTATGTCTTCCATAAGTATTCCTACTATTCCTCAACCAATTAGTGTGACACAAGGGGGCAATTCCTTTAACAAATTTATTCCTCCTTTAAGTGTCCCTTTTCCTACCCAGTCATCACCTATGCCTACTTATCATAATGTCCCACCATATTTTTCTTAATCCATGCCTTCTTTCAATAACATCACACCACCTTCTCAATCAACTATGTCTAATATCCATTCTTCTACCGAGACGACAATTAACAATCTTGCTCAAACCACGTCCTCCTTACAACAACAAATTGCTTCTATGAGTCAATCCAAGTTTAGTGTGCCCACCTTTGATGTTGCAAACCCACTTTCTCTTGATATTGTTAAATCCGTACCACCTAAACATGTTGTGATCCCTCAATTAGAACTCTATAATGGAAAAGGTGATCCTCTTACGCATGTCAAAACATTTCAAACCCTGTGTACTAATTTTGCTTATGATCAAAGATTTCTTGCAAAATTGTTTACAAGAACACTAAGAGATAAGGCTTTAAAATGGTATTTTGCTTTGCCTTCTTATTCTATCACCTCCTTTCAACAACTAGAAAATGCTTTCATCCAATAATTTCAAAACAACATTGGTCCTAAAATCACTTTGACTGATTTAATGCATTGTAAACAAGGTGTTAAAGAAAAAGTGACGGATTTCATTGGTAGATATAAGCATTTGTGTGCTCAAATTTTTTTTCATGTACCTGATAATGATATTCAAAGAATTTTTATTTCTAATTTACAAAAAGATATTAGGGAAAAACTTCTTTTGTCTTGAGTTTACTTCCTTTTCGTAGTTGTGCGCAACACTCCACAATTATCAACTAGCTATGAGTCAAATGGAGCAATCCACTCCTATGGATTCGAGTGATAAGGGGGAGTGTTCAAAAACCGTTTGTAAAGTTCAAACCAACAATTTTTTTTTATGAAGTTCATGTTGGCATTTTGATGATGTTTTGATTGTCATTGATGGACTCACACTTTCTTGATGTATGAGTTATGCTCAACTAGTAATTGTTCCAACTAGTATTATGTATTATAGTCTTTAGACTATCGGTGTTTTGTAGAAGATGTTTACTAGTCACAAATTGACTGAAGACCTCAAGTGGTTCGAGGATCTCAAGTGGTACAAGTGGTAGTTAACATTTTCCAGTCTTCATTTTTGACAACCAATAATCGGTATATTGTATGAACCGGTATTACTCTGTGATGAGTTACCAACCGGTATTTCTGTGATGAGTTATCATCCACCGACACTTTGGCGGTGATTTTGTGTCGTGTTACCAAATGTGTCTAGATGCACTGAACCTAGGAACTTGTATTATGGGTCGTATGGTGTCCTGAGGGGTCATATGACATCCTATAACCCCTTAGGACACCATATGGTGTTGTTATGGGTTGTATGGTGTCTTAAGGGGTCATATGGTGTTCTAAGGGGTCATAGGACACCATATGACCTCTTAGGAAATAATATGACCTCTAATGACACCTAAGGGATCATATGGTGTCTCAAGGGGTCATAGAACACCATAGGACCCTTTAGGACACCATATGGAGTTCTAAGGGGTCATATGGTGTCCTAAGGGATCATAGAACACCATATGACACATAAAAACACCTAAGGGGTCATATGTTTTCCTAAGGGGTCATAAGACACCATATGACCCCTTATTACACCATACAACCCATAAAGATTATCCAACCAATACATCCACATGATCCAAAGAAACAAGTACGTTCATCTTCTTCAAACATTCTACTTTATATCCTATCTTCTTTAAAATAAAATAAAATCCAACCACCTTGTCAATCTTCTTATCACCTCATCTATATGCAAACAAAAAGAAGATATATTAGAGGGTGAGGAAGAGAGAGGGGAGAGAGAGAGAGAGAGACAGAGGGTATGGAGGAAGGGAGAAGGGGAGAGAGGGAGAGGGAGTGAGAGAGAGAGGGGGAGAGGGAGAGAGAGAGAGAGAGAGAGAGGCACCTTGTATGTGATTGAGAGGGGGAGAGAGGGAGACAATACATATACATACACACATATGTGTGTATATATATACTTAATATATTATATCTTATTATATATATATATATAAATATTATATACATATATATATAAATATTATATATTATTATATACATATATATATAAATATTATTTATTATATATTTTTATATTATATATAAATTATATATTATATGTATATACACATAATATATATACAATATCATACTATACACACTCCCAAAATTTAAACATAAAAAGAGCGTACGCGCTTTTTATAGTAAAATAGCGCATACGTGCTTTTTATAGTAAAAATAGTGCATACGTGCTTTTTATAGTAAAAATAGCGCATACGTGCTTTTTATAGTTAAGATAGAGCGTACACGCTTCTTACAACATAAGTATCCCGTATGCATTTTTTATACCATAGTTACCCCATATGCACTTTTGACTGTTTAGGCTTGGAAATAGGCCTGGATGACAGAGCTATGGTTTGAAAGTTTGATTTCCATCCATTTCCCTCCTTTTTGACATGTTTTATTTTATTAATTTGGTTTCTCAACTTTGTCATCATCAGGTTTACATTTCATCAAGTGGGTATTTCTAAAATTGCCACCATATTTTCACTCATCTTCTGAGCTTTCTAACCATATAATTTTTTTAAAATTTGAACTACAAAAACATATTATTATTGAATTTCTTTTACCAGTGTCTCCATAGTTCTCACAGATATACATGCACCATTTTTTTAATAACTTTTGATATACCTATCCAAATTTAAAAACTTTATAAAATATTGTAGTGCACTTGATTCTTTACAATTTTAAAAAAAAAAAAAGTTGTATTTTTTATTTTTTTAGTGCAACTTATGCTTCGCGCATGAACAGGTACCTAATTTTCAGGATGTGCTCGATTGGAAAAATCATAAAAATAAATACTCAACAAAAAATTACAAAAAATACACATCTTCTAGTGCTCACTCTTAACTATCTTTCTGTCAAAGAATTTGTCAAAATACTAAATATAACTATGACTTTTTTGATGCGCACGTCATACACTATGTTATGATTTTCTAAAAAATTAGGGTCTATTTTTCATGCGCAAAAGATTCGACCCCCTTAATCTTGTCCAATTTTGAAAAAAATTAGTAGTTTGGAAACTAGATTCAGAGTACTACAATATTTGTTCTTTGATTATCTTCATATCTTGAGTGGATGACTTTCAAATTTTGCCTTCACATTCAGGTTCACCTGATTTCAGAAAAAAAGTGTCCACTTATACCCCCCTTTTTTACCACCATCTTTGTGCACTTACCCCTTGGTTGAATGTGAATTTAACAAAGACCTATGAGGATATTGATCTTGGATGAGTCATGAGGACTTTAAATCTTGGAAGGGCATTCTTGTTCCCCACTCTTGGTCTACTCGTTAGTTTATCACTTGAGACACATTGCACATTGTTTCTTCAGGTGCTTTATGCTTTTCTTTTGTACTTATAGATCTTGAGCTAAAATTAGATAGTTTTGGAGGATTCATTGTGAGATAGGGATAGCATGTTTATCTCCCTAACATAGGGCATGGTAGTGGGCTGATTTCATAAAATAGAAAATGGGATAGTTTGATCTTCTCTTGGGGTTATAAAGGATATCTTTCTTGTCACAATTGACACTTAGAGGTGTATGTAGAAGGACATGCTACATGTTTATTGTTTGCAACTTTCTCTCTTTTTGGTTTTTTAGTGATCTTAATGGATGTTTAGATTCACTTAGCATTGAATGTGAGGTTCTGTATGCCAATGATTAGGTCAATACTCTTTAATAAATTTCCCTACTTATTATGTATAAAAGATAAATATCCTTAATGTGTATACTATTACAATTCACCTATTTGAAGTAGACTAAAGCATGCATATTGTGAGACATGGACCAGCTCTGATACCATGTGAGATTTTGCCAAGATCAAGAGGCAATGGAAAGAACAAATAAAAGAGAACAAAATAGAATGACAAGAACAAAACAGTATTCTCATCAATATGCAAATGATCAACTGGATTAACCAATACAATGAATATAGGCCTGCTTATATAGGCAAGGCCATATGGATGTATGAGCACACAAATATGACATGTGGCTCAATGAGAAACAAGGGTAGGTAAGAAATACTAGGGGTAGGTAGGAGAAATAATATAATATTCCACAAGAGGTGGATGACCCACCGAATGTGGAGTGTAACAGCAAAATAAGACCACAAAAGGTGGAATTTCTCCTACAAGCTCTATCCCTATGTGCACACTTCCGTAAGTGTCTCAAATCCAAACTACGAAGAGATGCATTATCCTAAGTTAACTTAAGTAAGTGTAATAATATCAAAAATGAATATTTATTTACATAAATATAAACTTTAACCATAACCAAACCATGATATAAACTTTAACCATAATCTTAACCTTAATCATGATGTAAAGACTAACCATAGCCATAACCCTAACCCTAAACACAATCCTAACCCTAGGTACTAATCTTACCACTAACCCTAATAATAATCCTAATCTTGACTATAACCATAATCCCCACATAACCCTAATAATATTAATCGCAAAATAATCCTAACCCTAACCATGATGTAGAGCTTAACCCTAGCCATAATCCATAGCCAAAACCCTAACCCTAACCATGATGTAAACCCTAACCATAATCCTAACCTTAACCATTAGTCTTAACACCAACCCTAACTCTAATCATAATCATAACCCTTACCCTAACTCTAACCCTAACCTAACCAAACCCTTACCACTAACCTTAGAAATAATCCTTAGCACTAACCGTAACCATAACCTTAAAAGTTAAACCTAACCATTACCCAGAACCTATCCCTAATACTATGCCTAACCTTAAACCCAAATTATAATCCTAATGCTAACTCTAAACCCTAATCGAAATTATGGTTAGGGATATCATTATAATAATTATAAATATAATAGAATAATAATATATTGATATAACTATATTTAATAATACAATACTATAATCACATATTAACTCTCTCTCTCTCTCTCACACACACACACACTATATATATATAGTTCTAATACAAAGTTAATTTCAATAAATTTTTGTTATTTGAACATGCATAAGAGATATAGGAATTTTATTACAGCTCATTCAAAGAAGGGCACAAATCCAAATTTAGTAATAAACAAAATATAAAAAATGAAAATAAAAGTTTTAATGGTTTTGCTTAGGTGGGTATTAATGGGGAAACTATATAGACAATGTGAAAAATCTTTATCTTGCTATCAATAGACAAAATTCAAGTTTATTAGAGGTGATATTGGAAATAGAAATATTAATAAATATGAATCTCAATATTTCACTCTTAAAAAAATAAATTAAATGTTACAGTTTTTTCAATAAGATATGAACCATAATTCAAACTTTGGAATTAAAATTATTTTCTACTAAAAATATAATTATTAAGAAATCTCAGTAATTTACTCTTAAAAAAATTAAATGTTATAGTTTTCTCAGTAAGATATGAATTATAATTCAAACTTTCAAAATACAATTATCATTAAATTCTTGGTCTTGGAAATATGACTCAATTTTCACTTTCGCAAGCAAAGTTAAAGTCAGGTTCTCAATCTAGAATATAAATGTTGGCTTCACTGTTCTAAAGGACAACTATGGTGAAAATACTCGAGCAACAAATGCAAATCTCGGCGCCAACAGTTGAAAAAAAACAATTGTCTTCAAATAGACTGAAAACTATCCAATGCCAAAGTTCACAGCCATTGGTAATATGAAAATCATATCATACTAAAAACTTCGGCCGAATTCACTGGAATTCAATAACTTACCTGCTTTGTGAATTTTTCTGAGACTGAAGGTGAAAAGGTTTGTGAATAAAAGCTGTTTTAAAGGAGATAAATTTCCTGAGGGTATATGTCATTCTGATCTGCATTGGCCCGACGAAATCCCCATCTGGTTTGAATCCATGACCGTATAAATATGTTACGCTCCATTTACATCTTGAAGCGCGTCTACGAATCAGCCAAGCTTTAATTTCGCCATCCATCTTTGTATATGCATGCAACGAATACTGTTAGGGTTTTGAATATCTGTGAAAAAGAAAACAAAGACACTACTAAATTATGAAATATCAATCATTGACGGACTCTAATTCTTACTTCAAACTCACCATTGCTTGAATCGAAGCCAGAAAATAAAATAAAAGGCAACATAGCCTTGCATTCTATGGCACAAATTGTCCAATTCGCGCAAAATGGAAAGCTTCTAAAATCTGTTGGAACAGTCACATCATTTGAAAAGTTTGCAGTTTACCACGCAAAGAATGTTCATTCTGAAAGCCAAAAAAAAAACATTCCAAATCGATTCAAAATAGAATGTCGCATGGTCGACTTCATAATTATCTTCACTGCACCCGATATACGCTCATAATTAATCCTGGTGGAATTTGAATTTTTCAGTTTTGGACACATTATGACATTTTAATTTTTTAATAAGTTTTAAAAATTTATTATAGATAATGTAATATAGTATTCTAATTTATGATATGAATATATATTATTTTATAATATTTATTAAAAAATATAATTTAATTAAGGAATTAATTTTTTACTAATTAAAAATAATTACACATTTTTGTTTCAAAATAAATTTGACTTTTGTAAATTTCAAATATATATTTTTAACTTAATATATATTTTTCTTTTCTAACATTAGTTCTATATCTAGTTCAGCGTAATTTAGCTCGTACTTTGCATTCATTTTGTTCTCCTAATTTTAGCATTAGAGTTTGCACCTAGGGTTTCATTCATCCTTTATAAAAATGCATTCATTCATCGTATTTATATCTCTAGTATTCAATTATCCAATGATACCGAAATATCTAGTTGTTATAGAGCATATAATATTTGCTTTATCTCTTTTGTATGATAGGTATTTTTCTTGGAAACGAATCTTGACTCTTGTGGTTGATCATCAACTTCTACAATTTCATCTCAATAGAGATAAGGAAACAATTATTTTCTATAAAAATAAATGTTTCACTACTTATGAGTGAAATGCCCTGTAATATAATTTTTTTTAATAAACATTACTATAAAAATTGTCATAAATTTTGATGTTTCATGCACAAAGTTCTTTCTTCATCCTATACAATGATATGATTAATCAATGCACTATGCTATTATCCTTTAATTCTACTCATTAAGATAATTTCATGTACATTTCATCTTTCATATTCCAATTTAGAAATGATATTTCACATCCATTGAATGGATGTTCCATTTGAAGTATTCTATAATTGTCATCACATGCTATGGTGTCATATTTGTTGTTGGTCAAAATTTTCTTTATAGTGAATTACTTCTTCTAAGAATAAATAAATATATATACATTGCAAAAGTATAATTCATTTATTTATTTTTATTTATTTAATAATTATAATTACATGCTTTTATGAATTTACCATTATAATATAACTCCATATATTTTTAAAATAACACATATTATTGTAGCATGGTAAATTGAAACCAGTACAATTCACACCTCATATTTGGGCTCTTACTTGAGTGTGTCCTATCTCCATTCTCCCTAGGTACATTTTGGCCCCATTTTTCTCTAAATTTGGTGTCACATGGCGACACTTCTGAGTGGGTCCCATCCTAGAGTTGTTGTCCCCCTTTTTTTGATTTGTTGGTCCTGATTTTGGAGGACCAGAGCATGGTGGCATCCTAGTTTGAACCAGGGTGTCCCACCACATTGGTCCCCCTTAAACATGACCCAATTTAAATTTGGGTGGGCTTTCTCCCTCCTCGATGGATTTTAGTCCCTATGGCTCAAATTATCTATTGGAGGTTAGCCTAATCAACAATTTCCCTAGGGAACCCTAAATAAGGACATCCTATCAGTTTATTTTAGATCTAAGACTCCATAACACATATACCTCATCATGCATGTACCTGTCATCAAGCATTCTCAAACATTCAAGCCAACATTTCATCCCATCATATCCTTTAAGCATCATGGAGAAAAGTCACATCAATACTCATGCAAGCACGTGTGTTTGATTAGATCATTCATGTTCATGTGTTTGTCATGTTATTACATCTAACATTAGTGATCATATCTAAAGAGCAATCATCAATCTTCTTATCAACCATTGTAGATCTAAAAATTTTTACCCTAAAATTCAATTTTTTTTAATCTCCTCTCCAGAACACAAGTTTTGGTTTGAAACCTATCCTTAGCATTTACTCATCTAGGTTTTATACCTAGTTGGCAAACTTTTAAATTTTTCAAACCCAGTGCTCAAGGTCTAAAGGTTCATAGAACCAATGACCACCCAACCACTATATGCATCGAGGTCATTATTGTTGGTCATGTGCGCTAAAGAAGTCTTCATGTCAGTCAATTAGGTGTGTTTTTAACCTTCATACCCCTTCATGTATGTGGTTCATAAGTTATTAATTTGCTCGATCATCTAATTGCTTTTTGGTATATCTTGTCATTGATCTTGAGTGTTGGTTTTTTATTTGTAGTTAACCAATCAAAAGTTTTCCAAACCTTGGTACCCCTTGATATTTTTTGATTAAGTGAAAAGAAGGTTTTGAAGGGGCCCCGAAACCCTTTACAAAAAGTTAGAAAATAGATAAAATATTAAAGGTCCAACAAGATAGAACATAACAAGAAATAGAAATAGCTGGTAGAAACAAAAAGCTAGCAAGAGCACCAAAAGTGACAAAAGGACAACACAAAAACACATAAGGGTCAACCAAGAGAACAAAACAACAGAACTAAGAAAAATTATTGAGAATCTTCACTGCTTCTTTCTCTAGTTAGACCATTGAGGCAACAACACTCTTAAGATCATCTAGTTCCTTATCTTGCTGAGCCATCTTCCTCATACTTGCCTGGGTTCTTTTGTACCATGTCCAGTAGCCACACCCTCAAAGGTCAAAACCTTATCCTCCAAAATATCTATCATATTATTTTCCAGGTGAATTTGTTCTAGTTTACTAATCATCACACTGAAGTTATCGACTGAGGGTTTCAAATTTTTTTGGCTTTGTTCTCCAATTTTCTTCAGGGTATTCTCATAGCCGAGAACCCTCTTTTCTAGTTCATTGAACCTAGCCCCCACAACCTTAAATTTAGAGCCATAAGCTCTGATAGTATCCTCTGCATCACTGATGGATTTTGTTAATTCATTTAGATAAGTAGGCAAGGAACTGAGTTTACTTGTCCTGACAACTTCTAATGTGTCCACTTTCCTAGAAGAGTCTATCTGTTTAGTCTTCAAAATTTCAATCTCTGAGTAAATTCATTCAATGCATCACCCCATTCTTCGCAGCATGAAGCATGGTAATAGGAGAATCACTACTATCTTTGTTAAATTTTGGAAAGACAACATTATTCTCTGGGGCCTCTACATCGATAACTGTAACTTTTTCATCAGGAGGCAGAGTCTCACCTTCCACCACCTTGTTCCCTATTTTCTCTAAACCACAAGTCCATCTATTAGGGTCCAAAGGAGTAGAATGGGTCTTTGAGGTACCATCCTCCTTCTCTGGGCTGATTTCAGTAATAACAAGACTACGCTTGGTTTTCTTTTTGGGCGGTGGGGTAGCATTTTCACTTTCAGTCTCTATACCACCATCATCCTCATCATCTTCCTCAAACCAGCTATCCTCCTCCTGCACCTTATTCCTATTTCTTTTAACCTCTTTACCAGCAGTCTTTCTGCCCAACCCAAAAGCCATATCTTTATCCTTCCCCTTTCTGGATCCTTTAGCGGAGGTATTCCTGTTGAAATCATCTTCCAACTCCATATATGACTCCTCATATTCACTATAATTTGAGTTTTCAAACTCCTCTTCCGATTCCGAAAGCTTAGTGATAGAGTACCGAACAAAGGAGACATTGACATGGTTGCATAAAAGCAACATTAACCTTTTGTGCATGGGCAGATTGCTATCTGGGTTACCCCTAAAATCCTTTATAGTAGTATTTAAGGAACTATACAGGTAGATAGGAATTGACACCATATCTTTATGGAAGAAGTGATTCAAGAGCACAAAATGATATCCATAAACACGAGAGTATCTACCATCAAGAGTTACATATTGCATCATAGCAAACAGGACCCATCTCCATACCTTTTTAATCACCTTCAACGAGTAGTAGGTCTTGCTAGATTTCACCAATTTGGCTTTCTCAAATTCTTCCTTCGGGAATCACTTAATAGCAGCATCTATGAGCTTCTATCCTTGTAGAATTTTTCGTCCTCCATTTGCATCCCAGTAACTTCAGCAATCATTCCTTCATCAATTTCCACCTTTCTCTCGCCTATGGTAATTTCGCCCTCCTTCCGATTCTTCTTGAATAATCTGGTAATGGTAGGGTTTTTGCCTAGAATTTGCTCCATATACCCTGTCATTTTATTAGTTTCTAAGATAGCCCATGCCTTCGGCTTCTTCTACCATTCATCATAGGTAAGCGGCTCAATCCTTTTCCTGTTGCCTCCCATAGCGTCAATGATAGAATTTCTCATACCCTTCACAATGTAGAACAGGGAAAAAACAGAGGCCAAAGTGAAGAGCATAGAAACCCTAAAAAATGAAATGGACACCCAGAAAGAATGTGAGGTCTTGTCCGCATTAAACACCAACTCGTCCTTCAAGCGCCTCTCTTTTTGATTGATTATGGAAACTTTCTTTTATAAGTACGTTGTAATCATCATTTATCACTCTCTCTTTTCCATGCACTCTGTCATAAATGAGGATGGCACGGGCCTCATGAGGAAGATCTAGTTCACCTGTCCAACGAATCTTTTTATTGGCACAGACAACCATATTGGCAGCCTAGTCAGCCATGGCATTGGTCTCTCTATAACTATGTGAGATAATACACTGCACGAAGGACTTAATTATCTCCTTGGCTTGAGATATAATATTTTTAATGGTCCATGATGGGGGGAAAGACCCTTTAGGTATTTTATGATGTTATTTGAATCTCCCTCGAGCCAAAATTTATTAAATCCCAAAGATTTAGCAAGGGAAAGAGCTTGGTAAGTTGCAATGGCTTTAGCTAAGTGGTTGGTCTGGGATCCTATGGGGAGTGCCACCATCACAATATAATAGCAAGCCTCATTTCTTATCACTCCCCCACACTGAGCTGACCCTGGGTTTCTGTTGGCCACCCCATCAAAATTAACTTTGATCCAACCGGTCGGAGGAAAAGACCACTTACTATACACACACTCTCTCTCTTATCCTTATTGTAATTCCTACTAAAGAGGCAAAAAATTCATATTGTTGAATAGATCCAATTCATCCTTGTTCCTAAAAAGAAGAGGCTTACGATTAGCTTTCAGATTTTCCAAAATGGCCCGCTTGATTTTAGTAAAAACCATTTTAGGAGAGGAGTAGGAGTCTCTGAAGATTCTATTGTTCCTCTCTTTCTAAATTCCCCATACCACATGAGGAAGAATGAAATCCCATAATTGTTTGATAGAATTATTCATGGAGAGGCATCTCCAACCAATTAAGTATTCTTGAATAGAAACAGGAAAGACCCAGTTCAGATTCTATAGCTGCAAGATTTGTGATCAAATAGCATGGGAGAAGGAAAAGTGAGAAGCGATATGGTTAACATTCTCTTCCTCATTTAGGCAAAGGTAACATCTATTGGGGAGATTGAAGCCTCTTTTGCAAATATTATAAGTGGTGAGGATTTTATTCTACAAAAGAATCCAAAAAAGATATTGATCTTGGGAATTAGGGCATGAAACCAAGATTTAGACCAACAAGGGGATGACTCTTGAGAATGGGATAGCAAAAGAACAGTAGAAGCCACCAAGAAACTGCTAGAAGAAGTACTAGGCCAAATAATCCTATCCTCAAGAATAGGGTCTACCAAAAGAAAATTAAGCAATAACATCATAGGGTTAAGGGTTGGGTCTATGGAATTCAGATTCACTTAGTGGTTATCCTTCCAATAATCAGCCACCTTAGTTCCAAATCTAGCCTTGCACATAGAGATAAAAGGAGAAAAACAATCCTTGCTACATAGAGGGGTCTCCAACAACCAAATATCCTCCTAGAAGTTAACTTTTCTCCCATTACCAATAGTCCATCTTTTACCAATTCCAATAGTAATTTTAGATTGAGCAACATTATTCCAAATCATAGAACTAGAAGGGACTTCAAACGAAGTAAGAAACTCTACAAGAGACCATTAAGGATGCAAGTATTTTTCTTTCCAGATTGACTTCCATTCAGTAGTTTCCCCAAATGTTCTCCAAATTTGTTTGGCAAGGAGGGCTCTATTAATGGTTTTAATGTTTCTCAGACCAAGGCCACCCCTTTTTTTAGGTCTACAAACTTTTTCCAAGACAATCAGAGAAATCCTTTTCCTCTCCTCGACCCCTGACCAAAGAAAAGACTTTTGAATCTTTTCAATGGCATCAACAAACTTGATCTGGATTCTAAACAATCTTAAAGCATACACAGGTAAAATTTGGAGGGAGGATTTTAATAATTGGATCTTCCCAACTTGACTAAGTAGGGCATCTTTCCATCCTGCTAACTTTTTGTGGAATCTATCCACCAGACTACTCCAAAATGAATCAGGAGGTTTTCTGCACATAGGGAGACCCAAATATATAGAAGGGAACAAATTGATTTGGCATCACAAGATTCTAGGAATTCTCCCTTGCCTGTATTCCTGAGTGTTGATGAAGAAGAGAGAGCTTTTCATCCAGTTTATCAGTTGGCCGGAGGCTTGGCAATAGAAATTCAGAGCCGATTTTAGGGTCCTGGCTTCCTTGATAGTCGACAAGCCCAACAAAACCATGTTGTCAACAAATTGTTGATGACAGAAAACCCTCTCAGCCAACGATGGTTTAACACCTTTCAGTTGACCTTCATAAAAAAGCTTATTGATATATCTACCCAAACTTTTAGCCATAATAACAAACAAAATAGGGGATATAGGATCCCCTTTTCTAAGGCCCCTTGAAGACTTGAAAAAGGGGGTGGGAGAACTGTTGACAATAATCAAGAGTGAGGGGGTAAAAATTAGTTTGAGGATCAGCTAAAGCACTCTCTCACCAAATCCAAAAGCTTTAAGGATTCTAAGAAGAAAATACTAGTCCACATGATCATAAGCCTTTAACAAATCAAGTTTCATTAGGAATGCTTGATTTTTTGATACATCCAAAGAGTGAATATTCTCATGGACTATAATGATGGAGTCAAGAATTTTCCTTCCATGAATGAAACTAGTCTGCTGAGAGAAATGATTTTAGGAAGTAGAGAAAGTAGTCTTAAGGTACGAACCTTAGAGATAATCTTATAAAAGAGTTGCAAAGGCTAATAGGTCTGAATAGCTCCATAGCATTAGCACCAAGAATCTTAGGGATAGCGACCAAAAAAGTGACATTAATCTATTTCAAAATCTACTTAGATCCAAAAAAATCTTTAATACCCTTGACAATTTCGTGGCTAATAATGTGCCAAAATGACTGAAAGAAGAACATAGGGAAACCATCCGAGCTAGGGGATTTATTGCCTTCAAAGGAGAAGACCTCTTTCTTGATCTCAAATTCAGAGGGAATAATAGAGAGAAATTGATTCTAGTCTCACCCAATCATATTTGGGATAGCAGAAAGGAGTAAATCTTGAGCACCTTTATCTAGATTGTAGTTAACCGACAAGAGAGAAGAGAAATAAGATCTAGCTTCCTTTCTTATTTCCTCTTCCTCAAAAGATAGGCCCCCCTATAGATATTTTTGAGATTCTATTGGTCGCCTTATGTTTCATGGCAGTCATATGAAAGAATCTAGTATTCTGATCTCCTTCCTTAAGCCACAAAGAATGGGAGCGTTGTTTCCAGAATACCTCTTCTTTTTTAATGATATCATGATATTTAGATAGAATCTCATTCTCAGAGGTAATAGAGACCTCGTTATACACATTAGCTTAGATTTTGGCCCGAATGTCCTTGAGTTCTAGCTAGATCATAGATTTGGAGGCAAAAATATCACCAAAGACTTCCTTATTCCATCTCTTCACCTTATCCTTAACATGCCTTAGCTTTTTAGCCACACATAACATGGCATAACCATCCACCGAGATATTCCACCATTCCTTAGTAGCCTCCTCAATCTTGGGTGGTCCATCCACATTTTATCGAATCTAATGGGGAAATTTCTCCTCCCAGAGATAGGGTCCACCACAAAAGAGATCAGATAGTGATCAGAACCTATACAAGAAAGAGAATAAGGGCCCTGTCAAGCCTCACCTGTATAAGTACCCCTTGATAGTTATAGCTTAAGAGTTCAAAAATTTATCAACATCTTGACATAAGAGATTTCTCATCCTCCAAGGAGCGATCATTCTGAAGTAGTTTTAAGTACAAGGCATCAATGATTTGCTAGGTGGTGAAAGATATGCAAGTTTGTTGGCATGATTTTTGAAAGAGAATGAATGTACTCCCACTAAAAAAATTAAATAAATTTAATGCCCCTCTTTAAAGAGGGTGATATCACTTATAAAATCTCATTTTGTCTTGAGGATCTAGTTGAAATAAGTTTCAAGTTTTTTCGGTGAAGGAAAATTTGTAAGCATGCACAAGAATAGGTTAGGTTAAAAATTTATTTCCTTTTCTTCTCTCCTTTAAATTATAAGTGGATATTTTTAAGAATGCTCTCAAATGTGGTAAATTGGGAGTTTCCTCATGAGTCTTCTTGGTGAATTTTTGGTACATATCTATCCCTTATGAACTAGCATTACAAAACCTTTAATAAACTAATAGGAGATCATCAATAGTTGATTGGCTTGTACCTCGCCCTTAGGGTTTGGTATGGTTTCATATTATTTTGATGTCTCTATGTGCTTCATAATATTCATTTTCATATTTACGTCCATGCTTTAGATCCATTATTAAATTTGTGATTTGAAGCATTTATACTTATATTTACACTCATTTAGGATTTACACTCCAAGTGTAGGGTAAAACTCTAGATTTACAAGATTATTGTACACACATTTTTAGTACATTATCATCTATTTGTGGAGGTGGAAATCACCAAAGCAAGGGGTCTGACTAAGGAAAAACCCTATATAGCCACCTAGACACCATTTTGAAGTTGCACATGAAGGTACAAAAATCTGACAGATGCATGACATTCAGAACCAACAAATCACATAGGTGCAAACTCAATCTTAAAAGAAGACCTTAGTTTTCTGAGACCCAAGCCCTTTTTTTTGTGTTCTCTATGGGAAAGAGGAGGAGGATTCCTCACGCTTTTTCTTCAGGTGCCCCTTTGTTGTGTAGCTATGGAATTTATGGTGGGAGATTTGGAAACAACCTTGTGTTGATGCTTCCTCTTTGGTGAAGTTTTGGGATAGTATGGGAAGACCCCCCTCAATGGATTCATTTTTGCAGAATGTTTAGTATGTTGGACCTACTTTTCTTCTATGGCAAATTCGGCTGGAGAAAAATAGCAGGCTATTCTGCAGTGTGAAATTGTTGGGTCAACAAGTGTGCATGTGTGTGTTAGGTATGATATTGGAGACGGTTGCGGTTAAGAGTGAAGTGGTTTTCCCCCTAGGGAAAGGGGATGCTGAGTTGGTGGGTAGGCTTGGACTTCAAGGGATACATTCTTCTTATGGTGGCCTCAGGAGATGCAGGCATGGGAACAAGAGAGTGCAACAGATGGGTAGGTGGCTACCTCCTCCATCTGGTATTTTGAAGATCAATACTAATGGATCTTCTAGAGGAAATCATGGGCTTTCTAGGATTAGTGGAGTTGTGAGGGACTCAGGGGGTTCGGTGATTTTAATTTTCTCTACTCATGAGAGGGAGAAGACTATTAATCCCATGGATGGTTTGGCGATTCTTTATGCTGTGGAGAGGGCCTGTGCTTTAGGATGGCAAAGGGTTATTTGTGAAGCTAATTTACAAATCATGATTAATTTTTTGAATGAGAGAAAAATCTCTGATATTAATTTGCAGTTAGCTTCGATGGTTCAGGGGGTTCTTCAGGTTAGTTCTAGGATGGAGGTAGTTTTATTTGTTCATAACCCGATGGAGTAGAATTGGGTTGGTGACTGCTTAACCAAATAGGCTTTTGATCATGATGGTGGCTAAAAGATCAAGGATTAGATGCAAGTGTCCCCTAAGTTACGTTAGGATTTGGATCAGTTCCTAGAGGTGTATAGAAGGATAGTGGAAAATAGTTGATTTTGTTTTTGTTCTTGTTGTGTTACTTCTTATGGTTTGTGTGGCTTGGTCCCTTGTTTATGGTTGTAATGCTCTTTTATGATATTCAATAAAGGTTTTTACCCCTTTTTAAAATTAAAAATTAAAAAATATGTATTTGAATTTTACAAAAAATATATTTATTTTGAAACAAAAATATATAATTATTTTTAATTAGTAAAAAAATAATTCATTAAGCATAAATTAATATAAAATAAATCCAATGGTATTGCCTACAAAACACATTAATAAAATCTCCAAATCAAATAAGTTTAACACAATGTCTCTAATTTGACAATCACTCCTATCTATCATCTAAACATTTTATGATGGTTTGGTCTTTTCAATGCCTCTCAATTGATATTTAAACTATTATATCTTTATTTTTTTATATATTTTAAATAAAATTACATTTTTTAATAAATATTATAAAATAATATATCTTAATATTATAAATTAGAATACTATATTACATCACCTATAATAAATTTTTAGAGTTTATTTAAGAATTAAAATGTTATAGTGTGTATGAAAATTGCAGCGGTCAAGCAGATTCCCCCCCATATAAATCTAATAATGACAAATGGAATATGGAAACAAGGAATTGAAATTGAGAAAGAACTCCATGCTTGTCAAAAATGTGGAAGTAAAACCCATCAAGCCAAAAAATGTAGAATTTTTGTGTGAAGGGCATATAATAACAAACAGAGGATATAAGATAAGGAAAAAGCGATTTGGTTAAAGAAAATGAATGAGCAGAAGCGGTGGCCTCCTGTGACAAATGAATTGTTGCCTGAGGCTAGGGCACATCCGAAACCTAACTCCCAACCCTGTTAGGTGGAACCAAAGATGAATAATGTAGATAGAGTGGCTATACCGAGTCAAATTCTGTCTTCTCCACCAGGTTCTCAGGCTGAGAACACTATTGAGGATGGCACAAGTGATACTGATACAAGTAACTCAGACCGGGAAGAGGAAGAAGATATCTTGAACAACCTAGATCCTAGATGCATTAGCCAATCAGCCAATACCCTCTTGGGCAGAGAAAAAGGGGTTAAAGGCAACAAAAGTGATAAACAGATTAGGGAAGAAAAAGCAACAGAAAAAGGCATTGTCAGTGTTCTGGACTTCATGAAGAATTCCAAGGGAGGCAAACCCTCCCTTGGGTGGAAATGAGAATCACATCATGGAATGTTAGGTCCTTAGCAGCCCTTGACAAGAGACACTTGGTCAAAAGATCTTTGGCCAAGTTGGAGTCCGATATGATCTTACTCCAGGAAACTAAATTGAATGGCGATAAGGTGTCTAAATTTATCAATTTTTGTTATAAATGGGAGGGACTATTTCAAGATGCCAAAGGTACTGCTGGAGGCCTTGGAATCTTGTGGAACTCTAAAGTCTTTGAGGTGTTCCCAATAGCATCCAATGACTTTTGGATGGCCTGCAACATCGTATACAAACCAAGTGGTATTGGTTTTCCCCTGTTTAACATCTATGGGCTGATCAAGATAGATGAAAAGCTAAGAGTATGGGAAGAGATATATGAGCAATTGCAATTATTAGAGATGCACAAAGTAATATTGGTTGGGGACTTCAATGCAATCTTAGATATTAATGATAAGGAAGGAGTGCTTAGAAAGAGCACAAGAGTAATGGAAGACTTTAGAGAATTCATTTCGAACTATCAAGTGGTGGATGTTATCACAAAAAAAGGTAAGTTCACTTGGACCAACAGAAGACTTAACTTCTCAAAAATTTATGAAAGATTGGATAGTTTCTTTGTGGGGGAATGGTGGATTAACGGAAGTTTCTCCATCAACACTAACATCATCCCACAAGCTGGATCGGATCATCTCCCTATTACTTTGTCAATCAATAATGAGGCACCTAAGAACATAAACTAATTCAAAGTCTAGAGTATGTGGTAGAGGGATCCTAAATTCATTGACCTTCTTAAAACATGGTGGCTGGAAAGCAACACCTTTTCGGGCTCTCCTAGCTTTTGTTTCGTAAAGAGAATTCAATATATCAAAAACAAAATCAAGCACTGGAACAAGTTCTCATTCAAGAATATCTTCTTTGAAAAAATCTGAATTGAAGAAGAATTGGAAGATATCAATAGTAGAGTTATGCTGGTAGGGATGGTTAGGGAAGAATTTCTTAAAGAAAAACTCCTTAAGGAACAATATGTGGAGCCGCTAAGTAGAGAAGAAGTCTACTGGCAAGACAAGTCTAGAGTGTTATGGATTTCAGAGGGCGATCGTAATACAAAATTCTTCCATGCGACTTCAAAAGTCAAAAGGAACAAGAATAAAATCTGATGTGTTAGAACATTGAGAAGCACCGAGGATGAGTTAGAACAAGATGCACTCGATCATTTTGTTAAAATCTTGGTGAGTTACAGTCAGACAGGAGACACATCGGATAATAGGCTTTCTGAACTCATGCACAAGCTGGTCTCTATGGATGAGGCAAAAATGCTATGCGAGCCTTACACTTTAGAGGAAGTTAAAAGGGCCACGTTCAAGCTTCTCCCTCACAAGGCTTTGAGCCTGGATGGTATGACAGCTGAATTCTATCAAAAATGTTGGGACTTTCTGGGTTACGATATCTGGTTGGTAGTAGAAGAATTCAGGAAAAAGGGAAATTTGTAAAAGAAATGAATAATACAATCATTGCCTTAATTCCCCAAAAATAGGAATGCTCTTCAGTGCACGATCTTAGGCCCATATCACTATGTAACACCATATACAAAATCATTTTGAAAGCTATGGCCAACAAACTGAAGAAGCTTTTACCTCACCTCATTTCAGAAAATCAGAATGGATTTACTCCTGGAAGAGAGTTAGTGGATAGTATTATTTTAGTGTCTGAAGTCATGCACTCCATACATATAGAGAAATTAAAAGGCATGATCATAAAGCTCAATGTTGTAAAAGCTTATGATAAGGTGGTATGGAAATTCTTGGTTAAGGTACTTAGATGTTATGGCTTTCCAAATGAATGGATCGACTGTTTTAGTTTCTTCATCTCCACGGTTAATTTCTCTCTACTTGTCAATGGTGTGGTTTGTGGCTTCTTCAAAGCCACCAATGGAATAAGGCAAGGGGACCCTCTATACCCGACTCTCTTTTTACTCATGGCAGAGGTCCTTGGGAATTTAATTAAAACAAAGCATTCCAATAGGCATTGGAATGGTATTCGAGTTTACAGACTGATAGAGCCCATCACCCATTCACAATTTGCCGACGACACAATCCTGTTTGGTGAAGTGATGATGAAGGAAGCGGAAGGAATTAGTGAGGTGTTAGAAGAATACTCAAAGTTGTCAGGCCAGGAAATGAATATGGATAAATCACATATTTATTTTTCAACACAGGAAGGTTTACTCAAAATCGTATTTTGCATTTTCTTGGCTTCAAAATTGTTGATCTTCCCCTCAAGTATCTTGGAATCAGAATCAACACGGGCAGCAGGCAATCCCAAATTTGGGAGGACATCCTAAAATCTTGTAAGGTAAAAGTGGAGCAATGGAAGAATAGATGGCTAACTCAAGATGGTTGACTATTAGTGATAAAATCGGTGCTAGCAGCGGTTCTAATCTATAGCATGCAATGTTTTCAATTGTCTAATCTGGTTGGTGCAAAATTGGATGGGCTTTTTAAAAATTTTATTTGGGATGGGGCTAAGGATCATAGAAAGATTCCTCTGATAAATTGGGATACCATGTGCATGCGGAAAGAGGATGGGGGAGCAGGGCTGAGAAAAATGAATATTCAGAACTTGGCCCTAGGAGCGAAGCTATCTTGGAAGATGTACAAATGTCCCAATAAACTGTGGTGTAGGATTTTTCAGAAAAAGTACCTGGACTCTGATGATCCTGATCGAATTTTCACAATTGCAGATATAGAAAGGGGCTCTCCCACCTGGAAATTTCTCTGGAATAGCAGGGATATAATCATGAACCACATCTCTTGGAAGATTGGCAATGGAAGTAGGGCCAAGTTCTGGCAGGACTCATGGGATGGGAAACCACTGCTATTAGAATGCTTCGACGATCAAGACTGGGTCAACACCATCAAATCCGCTATAGGTACACAGGTTGCCAATTATTTTGAGAGTATCAACTACCATGGCATGAGGTCCTGGAAACGGGTAGTTATCAGCAATTTGGAGCTGTGTAAGAAACTTGAAGAGTTACTAAGTAATATATCAATCTTAGCATCAGATGAAGAAGATAGCTTAATATGGTGTGCAACAAAGTCAAGGGAATATAGTGTTAAGTTGGGCTACAAAGTGCAAAGGCATAGAGCTATCAACCTGAATTGGCCTAGCAAGCTATGCTGGAATAGGTGGGTTTTTCCAAAAGTAGGAGCTTTCCTATGGATAGCCCTGAATGGGAGATACTCACTGGTGATAGGCTAAAAACCATAGGTATTCAAGGACCTAGTTGGTGCGTGTTATGCAACATTGGGGAAGAAATAGTGGACCATTTAATCTTCAATTATAAGTTTTCTCATAGGTGTTGGGATTGGTTCTTAAGTATGGTTAACCTATATACAACTAGAAGTATGTCTCTAAAAGAATTCCTTGTCGCATGGCCATTGTTTAGCTAGACAAAGTGGGGTGCTATGTGGCTGATCGACCCAACAATGATTGTTTGGACTATCTGGAAAGAAAGAAAGAAACGGATATTCAAAGATTCGTGTAAACCAGTGGAATTAGTTATCGACAATCTCAAGGCAGACATAGAACAAGTCATTTGTTTTAAGTCACGGAATGTCAGGAAATTCAAATTCAATGATTGGGACTTGGAAATGGAAAGGAATTGGTCCTTCAAAAATGCTATATTTCATTACCCCAAGAAGAGAATCAACAAGAAAGAGGTCAGATGGGAGAAGCCTCATAACAATTGTGTAAAGCTCAACTTTGATGGGGCCTGTAGAGGCAATCCTATATAGGCGGACTATGGAGCAGTCATTCGAAATGAGGATGGGAATATTATGTTTGGTACGTACAGAAATATTGGTCATGCTACAAATAATGATATAGAAATAAGAGCCCTTGAGGCCGGGCTATTACTTTACAAACATAAAGGTTTATCAAATGTATAGATTGAGGGTGATTCTCAGATAATTATAAATGGGGTGACTATCGCTAGACTACTAAATTGGAAATTAGCTAAATGGCTGCCTCACATTCAGTCTCTACTCCAAGAAATCAAGCCATATGAAATATCTCACATACACAGGGAAGGTAATCAAGTGGCAAACCTGCTTGCTAATCTCGGAGTCAATTCAGATTCTACAGAAGTGTCAGTAGATCCCAAGACATTGAGTTTGGAAATTACGGACTTGTGTAGAAAAGACTTATTGATAAGGAAATGTGACAGGGTTGGATGATGGTCCTTGCAACTAGGCCTGCGATCGTAGGACAAGTGGTAGAAGACTTGTACACCTTATGCAGGTTGGTTCCTCAAAATTGCAGTGTCGGTGGTCTGAGCTACATATGATTGACAGAAGTGACTATATGGCAGATTCTTGCAGCCTTTGGGATCTCAGTTGATTAGGCATGTAGAATCTTCAAGAGTTCTGATAACCTTTTTATTGGCCTTTCGCAAGGTCAGGTTGTATGGTGAGTAAGGTTCTTTGTTGGGTCACACACCTCTGATAGTGCATGAGTTGGGCTGCATCCTTATCAATGGTATATTTTGGCAACATCGGGTGCATGAACTGTGAAGAAACACTGGATATATAGCTTCACAGCTTGTTTGTCATAGAAGAGTATGTTTATGATGCTGTAAAAGGGCTTGTGGGGTTCACACTTAACTTTGAATGCCACTGGTGTGATGCCATAGTTTATGAAGCCATGCTAATGCCCTTGGTAGACATCATTGAAGTAAGGAAAGAGTGGTGGAGATTTTGTGTGGCTTCGTTAAGACAGTCAATGGAAATAACATCACTAATTCCATTCTAAGCTTACCAGAGAATGAATGGATTAGCATAATCAAAACCTACTTCCAACCAAGTGTCTTTCTGCTATTGGACTCAGAGGATGAAGAGGAGGAGAGAAAAAATGATGGGAGAGATGAATCAGATGACAGTGAAAAAAGTCAGGCAGAGCGCAAATGCATAGAAAAGGAAGAGTTGAAGGAGTTGATGAGAACATTCAGGGAGAATGCGTGGGAAGTCTTTAGGTGCGCTGTGCAGAATGAGAACATGGCCCCTTTTCGCAAAGTAAAAAACTCAGAGACATGGTGGTTCTTGGCTGGAGCTACTAAAAATGTAATCAATATCGGGGAGTTTGCTGGGGTCATCATGCAGACCCTCAATGGTGGTCCATAATATGTAAAAGACGAAATTTGGTTCTGGTCATTGGTGGGTGGGTTAAAACTATGAACTATTGTGTAATGGGGCGGGTAGGTAGTAGTATCGACTGCAGGTAGTAGTATAGTCTACGGTCTTGCTAACAAGTAGTGAAGTTTTTTTCTGTAAAACTATTTTTATATTAATACAATGGTGCTATCCCCATACTGATAGCTCTTATCATTAAAAAAAAATGTTAAAGTGTGTCCAAAAATGAAAAAATCAAATTATGTAAGGATGCTAGCATTCATTATGAGTGTAGGATGCGGTGAAGATAATTATGAACTTGACTAGGAGACTCACTTTGGAATTTTTTTGGCTTTTCATATGAACATTCTTTGCTTGGTAAACTGCAAACTTTCCAAATGATTTGACTATTCCAACAGATTTTAAAAGCTTTCCATTTTAAGCTCTTCATTTTCTATGAATTAGATAGTTTGTGCCATAGAATGACAGGCTATGTACCCTTTTTTTTCCCTTTCTGGCTTCAATTCAAGAAATGGTTAGTTTGTTCACTCCACAAAGCATATTGAAGTAAGAATTACATTCTGTCTATGATTGATATTTCATAATTTAGTAGTGTCTTTTTTTTTCTTTTTCATAGATATTGAAAACAATATTAGGGTCCCTACAAAATCTGTTATAAGGAGTTTAAGGTGCCTTTAAAATCTGTTTGATCTTTAGTAAAAAAAATATAATTTAATATTACTCTAAACCTCAGAGTAAATAAGCCAAATACTCTAAACCTCATAATAGACAAACTTGATAATGATGGCTTTCAAATTTAGAGTTATAGTTTTATTTAATGTTCAATTAGGTTCAAGGTTAGTATTTAATTTGTGTTAAGGTTTTATGAGTGCAAGAGTGCGGTTAGGGTTCAATCTAGTTTAATGTTAAATTTGGTTTTCAAGGTTAATTATTTCTATTTCTTCAATAGGATTCTCTATGACCTAAAGATTTGGATTTGGATTTAATTCAACGATTAGGATTTAGGTTCAGTTGGTTTAATATTTAATAAAGATTAGGGTTAGAGTTCAATTGAGCGTTAAGGTTATAATTAAATTTTTTATAGGTTTATTGTTGAATTTGGTTTAGTGTTAGAGTTAAGTATCAATTTAGTTTAATAGGATTAATGTAGTTACTAGGAATTCCAGTATAAGAACATGCACATAAGTACAATTTTTGGTGACAACATTTAAATAAGAATATCATAGAAAATAACATATATATGTGTGTGTGTGTGTGTGTGTGTGTGTGTGTGTGTGTGTGTGTGTGTGTGTGTGTGTGTGTGTGTGTGTATATGTGTGTATATGTATATATGTATATATATATGTATATATGTATGTATATATATATATGTATATATGTGTAAAGCGGAAAATCACAATCGAACCCTAGTTGCACTCCCCTCTTCCAACTCCAAGGAGAGAGAAGGGAGGTCGCTAGGGTTGATGGTTTTCACTTGGGAGACTTTACATTCAAAAGAGGGGTTGAAACCCACAAGATCCAATCCCACACAATGCAAGATTGGATGCTAAATGAGTTTCAAGGGTTAAGACAACAAGGCTACCC
The DNA here is from genome assembly GCF_030272615.1 of Cryptomeria japonica. NCBI lineage: Eukaryota > Viridiplantae > Streptophyta > Pinopsida > Cupressales > Cupressaceae > Cryptomeria > Cryptomeria japonica. The sequence goes on along the minus strand of NC_081407.1, from coordinate 89,041,227 downwards.
TCTTTTGTAAAGAATGTTGATAGAAGAATTAAGCTAGGAATGCATAGAAAGTGACAAAGATTCGCTTATAAACTGAGATAGGGATATAGGATGAAGCTGCGGACCTGGAATTAGCAGTAAAATGTCGATACGATGCTGTCCTGCAAATTTGAGCAAAAGTTGTCGAGACGATGGTGCCCGACACCACGGTCCTCCGAAAAATCCGCGAAACGAAGGGGGATCTGTTCGTCTCTGCACAAGGATTCCAGATCTTCAATTTCAGCTGCGTACCTGCAACCTACACATAGAAAAGCGAAGACGATTGGGGGGTTAGGGATTAGGGGTTTGCCTTTAGGTCAAACCCCGGTTTTGAAATTAACCAAGAAATGAGAAATTGCTGTAAATGTAAATGTATGTAATGTAAAACAAGTACTAATACCTTGTTGTAAGGATGTTTGTATCCTTATGTGCGAAGGTATAGATGTTGTTGTTTGTTGTATGTAGTATGTTGTATGTAGCATGGAGTAAGTGATCTCCTCTTCAATGGTTGAATCCTTGTCTTGAATGCAACACTTAGCCTTGAATGGAGACTTGAAATGATCAATTGCTTGAAGGAATGCTTGAATGCTTGAATGCTTGAGTGCTTGAGTATAGTTTCCACGCTTTTTCCATCCATGTCTATAAATGAGAGAGAAAATGCTATTTATATACTTGCCAATTAGGGTTAATAGACTGATTTTCCCGACCTTAGGTCGACCAGGAAAGTTAATTTTCCAATTTGCAAACAAAAAGACCCGAGACCCCATAGGAGACTGGGCCCAAAATAGGGCTAGGGACCAGGGCGCTGGGCGCTCTAGTCCCACCTCCTGGGACAGTAGGGTGCAAAGGAGGTTCAGGCTAGGGTGCTTGAAAAATGCAGTTTGTGGTGTCGAAAACAGGTTTCGGGGTCTCCATTCAGGTTGCGTGTTGCGTCGCCATCGTGAAGACCCAAATGCGGTCGAAATTGCAAGTGTCGCAATTTTAGGACGCTACATTTAGCCCCCACTTTAGCGGGAGTATGTATGCTCATACTTCCGGTAAAGTACAAGGAAACAACATTGAAAGACTTTCACCACGTCAAGGAGGCAAGACACACCAAGCCCCCAGTAGACTAAGGATCTTACGACTTCGATTGACAAAGTAAAAGGGAAGATCACAAGGGAGAACCATGACTGTTAGTAGTAAGGTTCCCTCACTATGAGTCATGCAAAAAAAACCAAAAATTTTCAAGGCAAAGCTAAGTTCGCCAAGAAATTTTCAAGTATCCTGAAGGGATAGACGGGGTGTATGCCCCCCTACGTTAAAGTGATCGCACACGCCTCAACGGGGGTGATTGCTTTAACATAGTGATACACATTAGAAATGAGAAGGGAAAGGAGCACGTTATCACAAAGATTTAGCCCCCAAGTGTGAGATAAACCCAAGGATAATAGACACAAAACACAAAGCACGAGGTGACTTCGCTTTCCTTGGGGTCAGTATGCTGTATGATAAGTCATGTATATATATATCATATGTATGTATGCATAATTGTTCTTCATACCCCAATCAAGGAAGGTCACCTAGAAGAAGGGAACACGTGTGTCTTTTGAGTCAACATGAGAGAGACCAAAAGAGATCTCAATGCTTTGCATCGTCCTCAAGTACACAGCACTAAGGACAACAAATAGAAGAATGAAATTAACATATAGAAGAAGTAACAAAAGAGAGGAGGAGAGGATCTGCTATGCTAATGTAACTAGTCTAGCACGTCATCTACCTCCCGATCTTGCTGATCAATGTTTCGGGAAGGCAGGGAACACGCTAGAGGAGGAACATCCAATACAGCAGATGGAGCTATCACAAGATCCAAACAAGGGCTATGTTCATGTTCCAAGCCACGTTGTTCTTGTCTAGGAGCTAGGATAAGTGCTTTAGAAAATTCATTAGATAAATGGTTATCAACATCAACAAGTTCATATTCACTATCAAAAGCAAGAGGAGTAACATTTTCATCATGAATAACATTGTCATCTATATTATCGTCAAGATTTATAAAAATAGGATCTTTAACTCGCAAAGGATCAAGACCATCATGCATCTTATGTTTAGGAGATTTAGGCTCAATTTCCAGCTGAGGAGAAAATGGAATAATGCTTGTTGAAGGTGTTTTTGGAGATTGCAAAGTTTGAGAAGCAGCTGCTTGAGCTCTAAGACGATGCTTTCATCGGCGTTCGTGTGCAGAACGATTTCGTCTAGTCTTAGTAGGAAGTGGAGAAGATTGAGGAGGAGGAATGTTCTCATCCTTATCATTTGGGTGTTTAGGTTGTGGTCTCTTAGGTTGGATAATAGGAGAAGAAGAAGGTCTCTTCTCTCTATAAAAGGAAGGAGGAGGAAATGCTCCATATAAAGGAGGAATTTTTGGTTTAGGAAGAAGACTAATTCCATCATGACGAGGAGGTATAGGTCTACTTTTAGAAGGTTTATTAGGCATAGACATAGTCACATCCATAGGGATGGGTTGGGAATCTTCTTGAGGAAAGACATTAGTTTTATCTTTCAAAGGAAGAACTTCCTTCTCAAGAACGATAGGAATGTCAAGTTTAGGTGTTCTAGGTTCACTTAAAGATAGGATCATATCTGTTTTCCACTTTTGCTAAGATTTGAAAAGATGATCACTTCACGGAGGAAGAGATTGGAATTGTTTAGGCCAAAAATAATCAATAGGAACACTAGAAGTTCTTTCAGCTGGTTTAAAGAGACTATGATTGACAGTAACAACTTCACCATTATGGGGAAATTTCAAGCATTTATGAATAGGAGAAGCAATAGCTTTCATGGAAGATAGCCAAGGATAGCCAAGCTTCACACGAAATTGTTCGGATGAAGGAATAATAGCAAAGTTCACATCAAGGGATTTGTTACGGACTTCAATAGGTAATGTAATAGAACCAATTGCAGGAGAAGAAAATGCATCAAATAATTTCACAACCACATCTGTTTTGTCATAGATCACTTGATTCAATTGCAAAGTAAAAAGAAATTCTTCAGTAATAACATTAACACAAGACCATCAGATGAGAGAGAAGAATCATTACCTCAATCGCATTAGAGGTATGAGAAGGTAATGGATCAGTAAAAATCTGAAGATTTTGGTTAGGAGGAGCTACAGATGTGTTGCCTTTATCATTCACTCTAGAAACAAAAATAGTATTATTATCAATCAAATCTTGAATTTTACCCTTTAAAGAAAAACATTTTTCAGTATCATGCCCAGGCTGACGATGAAATTGACAAAAAGCTTTGTTATCAAAATAAGGTGAAGTAATCTTTGCAGGATCAATTTGCCTTATAGGAGGAAGAGTAAGCACATTTTGTTCCAATAACTTATTCATAATACTATGCAATGATTCATTCAAAGGAGTATACTTTCTTTCTTTCTTGAAAAATTTAGAAATAGGAGGCACACCTGATGCTGCATTCACATTGTTGTTGATGATGTTTTCATTGAATTTGATGGAATCTCTGTTCGGTTTAAACTTTCCAAATGGTTGTTGACTACTATCACCCTTATCACTCGGAGCCATAGGATGTGATTGTTCCATTTGACTCACAGTCAGTTGATAATTGTGAAGAGTTGCACACAACTGTTGGAAAGAAGTAAACTCAGAAAACAGAAGTTTGTCTCGAATATCTTTTTGTAAATTAGAAATAAATATTCTTTGAATATCATTGTCAGGCACTGGAAAAGAAATTTGAGCATACAAATGCTTATATCTACAAATGAAATCAGTCACTTTTTCTTTAACACCTTGTTTATAATGCATTAAATCAATCAAAGTAACTTTATGACTTATATTGTTTTGAAATTGTTGAATGAAAGCATTTGCAAGTTGTTCGAAAGAAGTAATAGAATAAGAAGGCAATGAGCAATACCATTGTAGGGCTTTATCTCTTAATGTTCTATTAAACAATTTTGCAAGCAACCTTTGGTCATAAGCAAAATCAGTACATATTGTTTGAAAAGTCTTAACATGTGTTAGAGGATCACCTTTACCATTATAAAGCTCCAAGTGCGGGATTTCAACATGTTTAGGGGGAATAGCTCGAACAATGTCAAGAGAAAGTGGGCTCGCAACATCAAACGTGGGCACACTAAACTTAGATTGATTCATAGAGGCAATTTGTTGCTGTAAAGAAGAGATAGTTTGTGCAAGATTGTTAATGGTCGCTTCAGTCGAAGAATTCATATTAGATGTGTTAGATTGAGATGGAGGTGTTATGTTATTGAAAGAAGGTAGAGAGTAAGGTGGTGGGACTCTATGATAATTAATCATAGGAGATGATTGGACAGGAGGAACACTACAAGGAGGAATGGAATGATTGAATGAATTGCCCCCTTGCGTCATGTTCATTTGCGGAGATGTAATAGGAACACTCATTGAAAGGATGAATGAAGAAGTTGGATTGAATGAAGGAATAGGGTTAATTGAAGAAGAAGGATTGCCCCCATGACTGGTGATCACAGGAGGAATGTCTTGTATAGAAGTAGTCATTATGTTTGATGTAAAGGTAGGTATGCTAGCAATAGAAGTTGTCAAAGGAATAGAATGATTGACTTGTGTAGGAGGTTGTGTATAACCTAAAGTTTCAGCACAACTTTTCATAGGTATCACATTCGAATCCACAATGTGTGCAATACCACGCAAAATATCCATTCCATTCTTATCACTTTGAAGCATACGTTTTAGACCCTCAATTAAAGGAAGAGCTTGACTATCGGGGTATTCATGAGACATCCATTGGTGAAAATCGTCAAATTGATTATCCAATTTCGAAAGTTGTTCTACAGAAACCTCATGGAGAGCTTCTTCATCATTAGGAGGATTAGAGGAATTACCCATGTCATCGTTAAAAAGGCTATTCAAATTAGGTTCCATCTCCTCGGTAGTTAAACCTCGGAAAGACTTAATTCTACGGCTTCGTCTAATGGGAATAGTGTAAGTAGGGCTTATTGTTGTAAAACTCATGCACTAGAGAGAGAGAAAAGATTTTGAATTTTAGAGGTAGCAATTTTCAGTAAAATCAGCCAATCTTCTGGATTTAAGCTGTTAAATGCAATCACGACAGTCTCCCGAAATTTTGGAAAAAATGTCTGGGACCGTGGCACTCGGAGTACACACGGTCCTTGCAACTTTTTTTGAAATTTGCAGGGATGAAAGTTATGATGATTTTAAAGCTAATCTGAAAAAATTGAGTGATTTTACGATCTGTAGATAGGCCAAATTAAAGTTGCAATCTCAAAATTGAACCCTACCCAGATTGTCGAAAAATGCAAAATTTGAATTTTGAAAAAGAGAGGGAAACTGAAATTTTGAATTTTATGATTTTAGAGGGAATGTCAAAAGAAATGCAAGTTTTGAAATTTAAAAATTGACTCAATTTCACGCAAAATTCAATTTTGAAAGCAGAAATCAAAGTTGTTGTAATTAAGCACTTAATTGCAAAAGTCACAAATTGCAAGAATTTGAATAACGCACTAAAATTTTGAATGAATGCAAACACACTTTTCAGATTTAGGATAGTAAGAACACAATTTTGACACAAAATTTCAATTTCAATAATTTTTGAATGATTAGGAGCCCTAAACCAAGCAATCACAAGACCAACTTTGACTGTAATTTTGAAAGTGTTATAATTGATAAAATCAGCCAAAATTCTGGATTTTAGCAGGAAAATACAGTAAGATTTTGCTCCCGAAATTTCAGAAAAAATGTCAGGGACGATGGCGCTCGGGGTGCACACGGACCTCGCAACTTTTTTCCAAATTTTCAGGGATGAAAGATATTGTGATTTTATTGCGGAATCCAAAGTTACAGCTGATTTGGAAATGTTTTGATCAGTGAAATTGTCGGACAAAGGTTGAATCAAGAGGGTTTCAAAAATTAGGGTTTTGACACTTAACCACTTAATTTTCAAAATTAAAGCACAAATATGAATTGATAATTTGTAATAGAAGGGCAGATCTGAAACAAGCATTAATAATTAAACATTTCGCAAGCTTAATTACTAAAAAGAAAATTTAGGGTTTTTATGCAATTAACCTCTAAAATTTTGCAAAAGATCAAACATGGAAATGTAATCAAGGAATCAATTTTCAGATCTAATCATAAATAATTAGAAAGGATGTTCATGTCGGGTTCACCAAAATGTAAAGCGGAAAATCGCAATCGAACCCTAGTTGCACTCCCCTCTTCCAACTCCAAGGAGAGAGAAGGGAGGTCGCTAGGGTTGATGGTTTTCACTTGGGAGAATTTACATTCAAAAGAGGGGTTGAAACCCACAAGATCCAATCCCACACAATGCAAGATTGGATGCTAAATGAGTTTCAAGGGTTAAGACAACAAGGCTACCCTCTTTTGTAAAGAATGTTGATAGAAGAATTAAGCTAGGAATGCATAGAAAGTGACAAAGATTCGCTTATAAACTGAGATAGGGATATAGGATGAAGCTGCGGACCTGGAATTAGCAGTAAAATGTCGATACGGTGCTGTCCTACAAATTTGAGCAAAAGTTGTTGGGACGATGGCGCCCGGCGCCACGGTCCTCCGAAAAATCCGCGAAACAAAGGGGGATCTGTTCGTCTCTGCACAAGGATTCCAGATCTTCAATTTTAGCTGCCTACCTGCAACCTACACACAAAAAAGTGAAGACGATTGGGGGGTTAGGGATTAGGGGTTTGCCTTTAGGTCAAACCCCGATTTTGGAATTAACCAAGAAATGAGAAATTGCTGTAAATGTAAATGTATGTAATGTAAAACAAGTACTAATACCTTGTTGTAAGGATGTTTGTATCCTTATGTGCGAAGGTATAGATGTTGTTGTTTGTTGTATGTAGTATGTTGTATGTAGCATGTAGTAAGTGATCTCCTCTTCAATGGTTGAATCCTTGTCTTGAATGCAACACTTAGCCTTGAATGGAGACTTGAAATGATCAATTGCTTGAAGGAATACTTGAATGCTTGAATGCTTGAGTGCTTGAGTATAGTTTCCACGCTTTTTCCATCCATGTCTGTAAATTAGAGAGAAAATGCCGTTTATATACTTGCCAATTAGGGTTAATAGACTGATTTTCCCGACCTTAGGCTGACCAGGAAAGTTAATTTTCCAATTTGCAAACAAAAAGACCCGAGACCCCATAGGAGACCGGGCCCAAAATAGGGCCAGGGACCAGGGCACTGGGCGCCCTGGTCCTGAAGGACCAGAGCGTTGGGCGCTCTGGTCCCACCTCCCGGGACAGCAGGGTGCAAAGGAGGTTCAGGCCAGGGTGCTTGAAAAATGCAGTTTGTGGTGTCGAAAACAGGTTTCGGGGTCTCCATTCAGGTTGCGTGTTGCGTCGCCATCGTGAAGACCCAAATGTGATCGAAATTGCAAGTGTCGCAATTTTAGGATGCTACAATATGTATGTATATATATATGTATATATGTATATATATATATATATGTATATATGTATGTATATATATATATATGTATATTTACATATATGTACATATATGTATATGTACATATATACATATATATATGTATATACACACACACACAAACATATATATATATAGTATGTCAATATATATCATATTATATTGTAATTTATATTATAGTATTATTTTAAAAAATAAAAAGATTTTACAAATAATAAGAATATTTATTTATTTACTTTTTATGGTAAGTGCTATCAGCTGTGGGGATAGTTCCTTGTATTAATAAAAGAAAATAAATACATAGTTTTGTTATCACATATCCAAAAATATCTTCAACTAAGGAGAGAGCATAGCTACAATAAGAACCCGACTACAAAAACCTTGGCAAATACACCCTAACTAGCCCAAACACCAGTATCGTATTCCCTAATTCTATCTAATAAAGCAAAGAATATCCAACTCTACATCCCCTATGATGAGGAGATTGTCAGTTGACCTCTCCGAAAGCCACGAATCATCTGAATCTAGGAGCCTCCTGAAATTGTTGAGGTTTTCTCTCAACACACCTGCCTTGAAAGTGCACCAAGCCTCTCTCACGAATAGGGCCTTCCTTCTCTTCTCTACTATGCAAGCTGCCTCTCCATCAAACTCCTCTTCCTCTCTATTGTCTGAGTATGTCACCTCTTCCATGCCCTCATCCAGCTCCTCTACCTCATCTACTTCCTCCTCTTTCTCTCCATCTACATCCATTTCCTCGACTTCATCACCATCAGACTCCTCCTGCCCATTTCCCGACAAATCCTTCATGTCAGATGAAGAAGAAAATTTTTATGCAGGCTGAATATATAGCTTTAGGATTCTCTCCTTGACCCCTTCTCGCAGTTCAAAAATTGCATCCACCGCGAGATGGATGTTCACTGGGTTAACAAATCCTTGCATCAAACCGACACCTTCCACTTGTGACTCTAGGATATCCACTATGGGAGTGATTACCACTCCATAGACAATCCCATCACACCAATGCCACTCTAAGCTAAAAGAACAATCCACTAGGGAGATATAATTGCCCCACATATTTCTTCCTCCAACACAAATAAGTTGAGGCATTGTCGCTCCAGAGAGTTTCCATAGTTAACACAACTCAGACCCTTTATTTATTTATTTTTAATCTTAGTACACTAAGATTAAAAATAAATAGAAAAATGGTTTACAAATACATAATATTTATCTCTTATTAAATTTAAAAAATATTTATTATTTATTTATCTCATTATAAGAATTAAAAAATGATTAAAATAGTTTACAAATACTTAAGGTTACCTATTATTAAAAAAAAGAATTTTCAAATGTTTAATACTTATCTCATTATAGAAAAATAAAAAATAAAAAATAAAATTTACAAATACTTAATATTTATCCGTTATAAAAATAAAAAATAATAATAATTGTCTACATTATAAAAGTATACTGCAATGAATACAACTATTCACATATCCTACATTATGATTTGGGTACAACTAATTTTTGGATATGACTTATAGTTTTCAAGAAATGCTCAAACTCATAGGAAATCCCAGTTCATGGATAAAAATTACACTTATGAGAAGCGACTTGCTTTTCCCCAGATTAGATTACTTAGTTTTCTCAATAGAAAACAATCAACCTATTTTGTGCTAAAAAATGTTCTAGTGATATAAATGTCATATAGAAGAAATCTAAACTACATCAACAACAGATTCAATGACAACCAGCAATCAATAGCACATGTAGTTACTTGTAAGTGTAACACTCTAGGAAAAGATCTATTCAAACTTGCACTACAAGATTAATCTTTTAAACTTTTAATAGAGTACTTGTCTATCGTGTGTAAAGCTATATAAAGAAGCTATATAGCTATTCTACATTTTATGTGAATATTAATGTTTTATTAGTAATAAATATCTATGGAGCCTCATTTAGGATCCAAAAGATTGAATTCTATATTTTTTAATAGTGTAAAGGTATTATGTGTCTAGTTTTTTTGGTATTTCTATAGGCAAGGATCATATGTTGATCTGAATTTTATTTTTAAATGTTTTATTTCAATAAATTTCATAGACTATTTTTAAATTATGGCACAATAATCTCTATTTCTTCATGGTCACAATGGGAAGGGAATTATATGTTGGAATTGTCATTTTAGGAATACAAGTTTAATTCAAAGGTTTTGTTTTGAATAGATTAAATCAAAAGAGGGCCCAAACCCTTAACATAACAAAGGAGGAACTCACAAGCGCTGAGACCACAAAAACCTAAAAAGAGATCCCTTTTTAGAAAGGGAGGCTTTTGGCCAGAGCACTCAACTAAGAGATAAAAGGGTCTCGAACCCTTAATAGGATTACACTCTTAGAACATAGGGGTTTAGGAGGGTGCCCCAAATGAGATACCAAAAAGAAACCCTTCTACTAGCAACAAACTAGGTAAGGAAACAAAAAAGCCAACAATGAGTTTTGAAAGGCTTCTTGCAAGATTTTTCTAGATGGACCCCAATTAGTAGAGATATTCTTTGAAACTGGAGGAGACCTAAAATGTCCTGGAAACAACTAGTTTTGGAAGGCACCTAAAAACCTCAAAATAGTAGGGACACCTAACCATTCCAGACAAACAAAAAAAAAGATTGTCATGAAGTGGACTAGAATAGACAAATTAGTAGGGTTTTGAAAGGCATCCCTAACCCTTGTTACATTAAAATCACCTATCCCTTCCAATAGACCATAGAACCAAATGATCAAAGGAAGAACTAGAACACAAAATCTCATAGGGTTTTGAAAGTCATACTTAAATTTTTTTTCTAAATGAAAGCATAAATAACTAGACCTCATAGACCACCTCAATAGGTCCATGATGAATAGAATCATACACCATAGAATGATATCCTTCTTTCAAGAGGATGTTCCCATCTATATCATTTTGAATAGCTTTAGGAGCCTAGAGATTCCTATAACAATAGAGAAGAAAAGTAGAGGCAAATAGTCAAGAAGGGCCCACCTCCATAGGGCCTTTGAGAAAAAAAAACCTTCAGTGCAACTAGAGCCTAACCCTATCAGGATAAGATAATTGAACAAAAATCTCTAGTCCACCTCCAAACTACCAAAGGAGTGACAAATCCCCAAAGAGACAAAATAACCTTCATAGGAACCCCGCAACTTCATCCATCGACCAAACAAGGGACCACAAAAGGGGTAAGCAACACAACCAACACCTGCACAGGCCTAGCAACTCCATAGAACAAGGCAATGCATAGTTAGGGAGGACACGACACTTGCCACAACTCGCCAACTTCACTATAGGAACAAACTACCTCAAAGGCTTGAAACAAATACAGTGAGACACAAATAGGGGATAGTGAACTCGAGCTCCCATGGGGAAGAAAAAACCACCTGACATCATAAAAGACACATACAAGAGGTCCTCTAGCCACCACAAGACATTAGAGTAAATCCTACCAAGGAAAATAATAAGCACCCAAGTGAGAAACAAAAGCACCACTCCATCTTGTTAAGAATTGGTGTCTCAAACTCACTAGTTTTAAATCTCGGTCAGATGGCATTTTGTTCCTGCAGTGAGAATTTCTATGTGACTCTATTGGATGTCTTGGAAAACTCAAGCATAGCAGTGGTTTCAGTATAATATTGATGTTTGGTAGGACTCTTCAAGCAGTTTGCAGAAGTCACTCCTCTTACCGATTTTGTTGAGACAATTGGTAAGTCTCGACTGCATGATAGGATATTAGGGTAACATGTGATGTCAGTAAGATACTTCAAGCCAGTAGCCAAAGTCACTTCTCTGGGTGATAAGCTAGGTGTCAATATGACTTTCAAATGGTCTTGGCAAAAGAGACCATTTTGGTTGTAGCTTCTGTTGGTCAGGGCGATGAGCTATTTTCGGTATGAGTTGAGGGTTTGGTAAGACGTTTCTAAAGTCTTAGAGAAAAGCAAGGGGATTTTGGTGTAACATAGAAATTCCTCAGTGTCTATTCAAAAGTTTGAAAATTCTGATAGTTGGAGACATGAGGAAACTGTAACAAACTATTTATTGTGTAAAGATATAATCTTATGATGAAACTGTTGTAGAGTGGTTAGAAGGTTGTAGATCTAATGAGAAGTTTGTTGTGACTGGAAATGGTTACCTTGCAGACTAGAAGTCAGTAAAGAGATTGATTTCAATGGTTGGATGCTGAGAGAAACTAGTGGGCAAATTGTGGTTCTGTAGGATACCAGAGTTGCAGAATGTTGTGCCTCAGATTTGTGTGGATGTAACTCAATTTATAATGTTTATGTTTCCTAAATAGAGACTATGAATGTACACCTAAGAAATAATAATCAGTAGCTTGTATGCAATAGATATTTGACTGTAATACAATTGATTCTTCTTTGGTGGTAGGCTTTTCATCCGTAAGGCTTTTACCTCATAAATTATATGTTTTCTCTATGTGTGAATCTTGTTTAGTTTAGCTCTATTATTATGTTCATTTATATCTTAGTGACTATAATCAAAATTTAAAGTCACCTCTATTTCTCCCCTCTTTGAATTTAACACTATGGAAGGAGTTTCCGTGATGTGCTTTCCTTACAAATGGTATCAGAGCCTGCCTAGTGTGTTATCTTTATGGGTAGGATGAGTTATTTGTGTTAATTCTGTCATGGGAGTTTTGCAAAGAACTTGTGTTTTATGAAATTGCAGATTCAGGTGACAAACACATTAGGGAGAGTAGACATTGAGATGGAAGACTTGTTGGTAGATGGAGACCTTTGGGTTGTAGTTTCCAGAACCAAACCATTTGGCATGAAACAGGAAGATTGGGATCTCAAATATAGGAAAGCCAAAGGGATTATTAGACTCTGTCTTGTAGATTCTATTTTGTTGAATGTTCATGAGGAGAAGATAATAGCTACTCTGTGGAAGAAGCTTGGTGACATCAGGGGAAGTCTCTGGTAAATAATTTATTCCTAAGGAAAAGGTTATACTCCTTGAAGTTGAACAACGATATATTTGTCGCAAACCATCTGAATACTTTCAACATGATTATTGCATAGTTAACTTTTTGGACTGTAATAATCAGTGACGAGGATCTATGTATGCTTTAGTTGTGTTCCTTTCCTGACATATGGGACCATTTGGTGATGGCTATTGGAAGTGCAAGAACCACTTTCAAGATGGAAGATGTGGTTGCTTCATTGCTGTCAGAGGAAGCATGAAGAAAATCTTCTGAGATAGTCAAAGATACTCTGGCTATATGGGGCATATCAAAGAAAAAAGACAAGAAAAAGGACAAGAAGTCCAAATCCAAGTCATATGGGAGACCCAAGTCTTCGAGAAATAAGTCCAAGGCAAGATGTTGGAATTGTGGGTAGACTAAGCATTTCTAAAAAGATTGTGAGGAGAACAGAAAGAAGAATCTTTCTAACACTGATTCTTCTAAGAGAGATGCTAGTGCCTATAGTGCTGCCTTGACAACATGACATCTCAATAGAGGTGATTCTTTTGGTCCTTTGCTTGGAAAGATTCATTATGGTACAGTGTTGCATTTTGGAGCTTAGCATGAATTGATCATGATGGTGCTCCAAAATACCAAGAGACTTGTGGATCTGTTGGAGAGCTATTTTCTAGGTTGTTTTTTTATTAGGGGAAAATAGGTTTTGAAGGGTCCCTGAAACCATTTACATCATAGATTCAAAAGATAGTCATCAGAATCCATTAGAAAAATAGAAGACAAGAACCACAAAAAGGACAACTGGCCAAAAACAAAAAGCCAACAACAAAAAAGACATAACACAAAGAAACTAAACACCAGACAACAAAAAAAGAAGAGAAGAACAACCAAGCCTAGGTGAAGTTCTTTAGAAATTTGATAGCTTCCAGCTCCAATTGCTCCATTGTTACAACAATCCTCTTGATATCTTCAATGTCCTTGCTTTGGTTTTGCTTCTTCCTGGTACTTTCTCTTGTTCTTTTTCTAGGACCAACTTCCTTATCTTCAGGGGTTCCATCCTTCTCCTCGGTAGTGTCCCCGAGGGCCTTATTCCCCTAGAATTGTTCGAGTTTGCTAATAAGGACCTTGATACTATCAAAAGTAGCCTTTAAAATCTTGTAACTCTGCTCCCCAATAGTTTTGAGGGTCTTCTCAATCCCTTCCATCTTCTTTTTAGTAGCCCCTACTCTATCTTCTAGGGTTTTAAAGCTATTGTGTTGGGCATTTATAATTTCCTCTGCATTGTTGATAGCTTTAGTCAGCTCACTTAAGCAGTCAAGTAGAGAGTTGAATTTTCCAGTGCCAATAGCATCCAAAGCTTCAAGTTTGCTAGCTTCCTGGACCTTTTTAGCTTTTATGTTTTTAATTTCCTTCTGAATCCAAAAGAAGACCTTATTGAAGCAGTCCATTCCATTTTTAATACATAGGTCAAAGTCTAGAGGGGAGCCATCTTGAGCCTCAACTCACATAGGGTCCAAGTTAAGAGGAGGTGAGATACTTTCCCTGTATGGGGATGTTAATAGTGATTAGTCACTCAACATTTATAAGGTAGTGCTTTATGGATTCCTAAATTGTGGTTCTCGATGTGGACATGATTGGAAAAAGTAATATTATCTGCATGAATACTCTCTTTGAGATATCATTTAAGCTAATGTGATAGTGAGTTTGTATTAAATCTTTGAGTTTTGCAGTTGTGTGGGTTGATCATCTATTCAATTGAAATGGGATAACTCGCATGTGTATTGTCTATATCCACAAGGTCTAATTCAATTCTTATGAAGACTTGTTAGCTGACCTTATCTATGGTCACTTGTGCATTGGTGTGGTTTCTTTGAGATAAGAGGATGGATGATATGTGAGTACCTAGATAGTGATTTTTGGGACACTGTAGCATGTTGCATTTCCTTGGTTTAGAGATCTTGGTTTCACTCGATGTGACAAGTAGTACATCTATGTAGGTGGGCCTAGAAGATTTTCATATTTGAGAGATGGTGTGTCATAATGCTTGGAGAGCTACATGTCACGGATCAGTGGGAGCTTTAGCATTGATTGTGGATTCACCATTGGATGGTGGATGATCTTCTAAGTGTGCAGATGTTTGGAGGATGCCTTAGATCCTATTGTTGCATAAGGCTCTTTCATATTTGCAGATACACTTGTAGGAGATGGTTATCTTCTTGTTTTGTTGACATCTTGAGCGATCAAGGAGTTCTTGATTGAGGTGTTGGTTATGCTTGACCGGTGATATTGGTTTAGAGTATGTTGGTGTTATGTCGTGGTACACTCTTGATACTATTTTGGATTGACATGATACATTGTTCTTGTGATCATGGTATGCTAACTTGGAGCATGTGATCTCCTAAGAGGGTATCGTAAGATCACATTGTCATGATAGGTTCTTGATTCTATAGATTGGAGCTTTGACAATATCCTGGTGAGTTCTCTTTGTATTGGGTGTGTTGGTCATATATCTGAGAGCTTCATGGGAATGTAGAGATGCATTTGGAGTTTGGCATGGATTGATCAATTTCTAGTACTCATGGATACATAGAGACTTAGGTGATGCTATAGTTCTCTTGAG
Source organism: Cryptomeria japonica (assembly GCF_030272615.1). NCBI lineage: Eukaryota > Viridiplantae > Streptophyta > Pinopsida > Cupressales > Cupressaceae > Cryptomeria > Cryptomeria japonica. The sequence continues at coordinate 89,026,154 of NC_081407.1, read as the reverse complement.
ATGAGAAATGTATGCTAAGATGGTTACTCTTGATGAGTTTTCAAATGGAAGTTTGAGGAGCCTACATGTTTGTTAAATGTGAATTCAACAAAGACCTATGAGGAGATTTATCTTAGATAAGTCACAATGACATTGAAATCTTGGAAGGGCATTATCGTTCCCCACTCTTTGTCTACTCAGTAGTTTATCACTTGAGAGGTATTGCCCATTGTTTCTAAGATGCCTTATGTTTTTCTTTCATACTTGATCTCAAGCTAAAATTAGATAGTTCTAAAGGATTTATTGTGAGATATGGATAGCATTTTTATCTCCCTAACATAGGAGATGGTAGTGGGCTTATTTCATGAAATAGGAAATGGAATAGTTTGATTTTCTCTTGGGGTTATAAAGGAGATCTTTCTTGTCACAACTGACACTTAGAGGTGTATGTAGAAGGACATGCTACATGTTTATGGTTTTCAACTTTCTTTGTCTTTGGTTTTTCAGTGATCTTTGTGGATGCTCAGATTCACTTGGCATTAGATGTGAGGTTTTGTATGCTAATTCTTAAGTCAGTAATCTTTAATATTTCCTACTTATTATGTATAAAAGATAAATATCCTTAATGTATAGACTATGACAATTAACCTATTTGAAGTAGGCCAAATCACACACACATGTATATATTGCGATTGCGTTTTAAAGCTAATCAAGGCCTTCATGATTAAACATACATTGTATTTGTGTATCAAAAATCAAGAATCTCTTACTATTGTAGAATTTTTTTGAATAAGGTAAAACATGATATTATTGATTAAGAATATACTTTTTGGAATATCACTTTTTACACTTTTGAATGTGTAAATCATTGAATCCTTTAGAAATAAATCAAATTGATAGTTTATCTAGGGTTAAAAAACAATATATTATCTTAATCTTTGAATCTATATGGAGAATGAATAAATAAGATCTTTTATCATGTTGAAGGTCAACAAATTTGTAAAATAATTTATCAATTTAATGTATTATTATCTAATTAGTAAATCACAAATCATGATGGTTGTATTTGGTGAATATTACAATATCCTTTATTTTAGAAGCATAAATGTAATACAAATAACCTCAACTAAAAATGAAACCTCAGCCCAATTGAGCTATACCCTTAACACAAATAAAATGAAACCTAACCCTAATCGTAACTGGTGAGGATATGGTTGTTCTATCAATGGCTACAACAATGACCCTTTTTACTATTATATAATAAATTTGTCACTTATCTTGAGATGAAGGTCAACAAATCTGCAAAATTTTTTACCAATTTAATGTATTATTATTTAATTAGTAAATCGCAAATTATGATGGTTGTATTTGGTGAATATTACAACAGTCTTTATCTTAGAAACATAAATGTAATACATATAGCCTCTGTTGTGAAATATGGATCGAAAAATAATGTCAATGATTCTGGAAGACTGATTGTCGTGAGTTATTGATCGTCTCCATCATTGAATCTGGTTTAAATACAAGAGGAAAGGTTACCTATGTAGGGACATGTCCATATGTGGCAGTTGCCATGTATGGACATGCCCCTACGGAGGCAACCATTCATAACAATTAGTTTGTTTATGTTTAATTTCTGAACTGTGTGCTCTGTTAATATATCACTCTCTAGATAATAACCGATTTACCATCAGTTAGATTCACGAGGGCTATATCTTAACACTCCCTCTTAGCAGGAGTGGATCTAAGTAATTTTCTTGGGAGCATATTTTGTCATGACTTCCGACACAATTCGGGACAACATTTAATATAGTCTTGTCATGGCAATAAACTCAATATCATGATATCCGGCTCAGTCTGGGACAATCACTTAAGAACTCAATCATGAGATGATCACATACTTTAGGATCAAGATATCCGGCACAGTCCGAGACAACAACTTAATGCAGTCAATCTTGACACTTGGTCAACTATTGTCAAGATCGTCACCTTGAAATAGTAACCTTAAACATAAGAAGATCATCATCTTCTTGAACACAGTTAGAATATTGCAATATACATTTTATTTATTTATTCATGAACAAATTACACATGGTAGGAATTTCATCCTAATAATCTCAATTATAATCTAGTCATACCAAGTTTACTTTTGAAGTATTCTATCTTCAATCTTGCAAGTGGCTTGGTGAAGATATCAGCATTTTGTTCTTCAATACTGATGTACACTAGTTTTATGACGTTTCGATCTACCATATCTCTTATGTAGTGATAAGGAATCTCAATATGTTTGGATCAATTGACAAAAATCTAGATTTACTAAGAGCTTGATACAGCTCTGATTATCACAATGAATTATTATTGAATTTAGAGTTTTTCCAAATAATCCAAATAATAACTTTCTTAGCCATACCGCTTCATGAGCTCCCATGGAGGCTGCCATATATTCTGCTTCAGTGGAGCTTTGTGCAACTGCTGACTATTTTTTGCTGAACCAAGATATCATAGTAGAACCAAGACTGAAGCAACACCCTGTAGTACTTTTATGGTCAGTGGTACTTCCAGCCCAATCAGAATCAGAATATCCTTCAAGTTGAATCTCAACATTTTCATACTTTAAGCCAAGTCCGATTGTGCCTCGTAAATATCTTAGAATGTGTTTAGCAGCCATTGGATGTTTCTTCTTAGGTTCACACATGAAGTGACTTAATACATTTATAGCATAGTAGATATCAGGACGAGTATTTACCAAATACATGAGTGAACCGACGATTTGTCTGTAGAGTGTGGGATCTATAGGTTTTGAATCTTCTGCCTCAATTTTCATCTTGTGCAAATTAGTTTCCATTGGTGTAGCTAATGGCTTACACTCCATCATCCCAAATCTAGTTAGAATATCTGTGGTGTACTTTCCTTGATTTCAGAAGATGTAGTTTTTCTTCTGCCATACTTCTAATCCCAGAAAATAATGTAGAAGTCCTAGATCCTTCATATTGAATTCTACTGCTAGATCTTGCTTACATTTCTCAAAAGATCATCCACGTAAAGGACCAATATAATCATATTGCCATTTGAAACCTTGAAGTAGATGTTGGGATCTGCTAGGTTCTTGGAGTACTCTAGTTTGGAGAGATAGTTGTCTATCCTTGCATACCAGGCCCTAGGTGCTTGTTTTAACCCATAGAGAGCTTTCTTTAGTTTACAAACATAGAAATTTTTATCACGTATGGTGAATCCTTCTGGTTGTTCTATATATACTTCTTCTTCAATTGAACCATTTAGGAAGGAAGTCTTTACATCCTTTTGGTGAATTTTCTATCCTTTGGATGCTGTAATTGCAATGATTGTTCTTACTGACGTATACCGGGAAACTGGAGCAAATGTCTCTTCATAATCAGTTCCTGCTTTCTGAGAGAATCCCCTGGCCACAAAGCGAGCTTTATGCTTTTCAATGCTACCATCAGATGCATATTTGATCTTGAATAACCACTTGGATGAGACAACTAATTTGTCTTTTGGTCTAGGCACTATATCCCAAACACCATTCTTTAGTATAGATTGATATTCTTCAACCATAGCATCTTTCCAAGCCTATTTTGATAAGGCTTCTCTGACATTTGTTGGTTCAAAATTTGTGAGTTCGGTTAGAAGTGCATCATAACATTTTAGAGTTCTTGTTCTCTTATTTCATTTGGAAATTTCATTTGGTTCTACATTATTCTCTTCAATCATTTTCCTTGCCCATATAGGTCTTTTCTTGTTATTGAGTGTTTCAATATTTTCATCAATAAGAGGTTCAGAAGCTCTTATGATGTCCTCCCTCTTAGTGTCTGAAGGTTCAGAATTTTCTATGATATTCTCCCTCTCAATCTCAGTTATGTGATCTTCTTCTTCTTTAGTAATGTTATCATCCTTAGGTTCTTTGAGTGTAGTGTTTTCTTCAAACTTTACATCTCTACTTATCTCAACAGATTTTTTCCCTGGAATGTAAATGTGATATCCTTTAGTATTTTCACTATAGCCAATGAAGATACCTCTTTTTTCGGATGGTTCTAGTTTTGTCCTCTTTTCTTTAGGAACATGGATATATACGAGACAACCAAATATCTTTAAATGACTTTAGTCTGGTTTGTTCCCTGTAAAAGCTTCTTCAGGAGTTATGTTTTCTATAACTGAGTGCGGACATCTATTTTGAATGTAGATTGTTGTATTTGAAGCTTCTGCCTAGAATGAAGTGTGTAAGTTTTGGTCATGCATCATGGCTTTTGCTGCTTCAATTATTGTTTTGTTCTTTCTTTCTGCTACTCCATTCTGTTGTGGATTATATGGTATAGTATACTCCCTCTTAATCCCAACAGAATTACAAAAGTCTTTGAAGTTGTCAGATGTATATTCTCCCCCATTGTCGGATCTTAAAACCTTAATTTTCTTCCCTAACTAGTTTTCTACTAGTGCCTTGAATTCTTTGAACTTAGATAGTACTTCATTTGAGTCTTTGCACTTTAGAAAATATATCCATGTTTTTCGAGAGTAGTCGTCAACAAAGATTATGTAGTATAAGGATCCAGTTAGGGATGGTGTTGACATGGAACCTCATAGGTCTGAGTGAATTAGTTCTAAAATAACTTTTGATTTGTGCTCGCTTGAGGGAAAAGAAACTTTCACATTCTTTCCCAAGGCACATCCTTTGCAAATGCTCGTGTGTCTAGATTTTAGTTGGGGCAGTCCTGAAGTAATCTTCTTTATGTTGGATAGAGCACTATATCTTAGGTGTCCTAATCTTTTGTGCCATAATTCATTATTATTTGAAACTTCAAGATTTAGTGCCTCCTTTTGATCAATGCATAGTTTGTATAGGCTACCATCTCTTGAACCTACTGTTATGGCATTTTTGATATTTGTATTTTTAGGCCAGAGTAGAACTTTATCTTCATTGAAGGTAACTTGATATCCTTGATCAGCTAGGCCTGAGATTGAGACTAGATTTATTTTTATTCAAGGTACAAACAAAACATCCTTTAATTGTAGAGATACTCTATTTCTTAGTTTGATAGTACAAGTCCTAATTCCTTTCACAGGATATGTGGAGTTATCTCCAATAGTAACCTCTTCACTTGAGTGCTCGTTAAGTGTTTCAAACTAATTTCTAAATCTAGTTATATGCCTTGATGCTCCACTATCTACGATCCAAGTGTTTTTATTTGTATTTATTTTGCTTGATAGGGCTAAGAAGAAAACTGAGTTTTCTCCTTTGACTTCGGCTAGAGTAGCTTGTGTTTTCTTCGTTTCTAGACAATTCCTGTGAGTGTGCCCATATTTGTTGCATTTGTAACACTGAGTTTTAGACATATCTCTTTTCTGATGGTTTTTATTTCCTCTCTTCCATTTGGAGAACTTTTTCTTTTTGTTGAAGGTATTTGTATTAAGTGCTTGGATTTCTCCTTCTTTATTTGGCCCTAATCCTCTTGAGATTAGTCGAGATTCCTCTTGAATGCACTCATTCTTAAATTGTTCAAATTTGGGTAAGGGGGGTGTTCTGCTAATACATTGAATGTAGGATTCCCATGAAATTGGTAATCCTCTTAGGGCTATGAGAGAGACTTCTTGATCATCTACCTCATTTCCAATAGTTTGTAATTGGTCTTTTACTTCAGATATCCTTGAAAAGTATGTAGATATTGTATCATCTTTATTCATCTTTATGTTTAAAAGTTGTTGTTTCAAGGTTAACATTCTGCTCACATTGTTAACTTCATATATATTTTTAATGGTTTTAAATACTTCATATGCTTTAGGCAATCTGGCTATAGATGGAAGAATATGATCTTTGACTGAGTCAATAATTATTTTCTTTGCTTTATTATTACGCCTTTTCCAGGTAGATTTCTCTAGTTCATCATTTGGCATGTCTAGATTTTCTTCTATGTAAGACTCTAATTCTAGTTCTTCAAGAATGGCAATGATTCGTATCTTCCAGGAAATGAAGTTGGAGGCTCCTTCGAGTCTATCTTCCACTCTCATATTACTTGACATTTTGAATATTTTCTTAGTTGGATATATCCTCTGCGTATATAGCCTCTGCGTCGATTTGTTGTTTACTTCCGATAAATGCTTATGGGTAATATGGCTGTCTAATTTATTCTCTTAATATGCTAGCTCTGATACCATGTTGTGAAATATGGATTGAAGAATAATGACAGCGATTCTGGAAGACTGATTGCCATGAGTTATTGATCATCTCCATCATTGAATCCGGTTTAAATACAAGAGGAAAGGTTGCCTACATAGGGACATGTCCATATGAGGCAGTTGCCATGTATGGACATGCCCCTACAGAGGCAACCATTCATAACAATTAGTTTGTTTATGTTTAATTTCCAAACTATATTCTCTGTTAATATATCACTCTCCAGATAATAATTGATTTACCATCAGTTAGATTCACGAGGGCTATATCTTAACAGCCTCAACTAAAAATGAAACCTAAGCCCAATTGACCTCTACCCTTAACACAAATAAAATGAAACCTAACCCTAATGTTAATTAAACTGAAAAAAAATTGAACAATAATGCAAACATATAATTTGATAACACCTTTAAATATTATTTCTCACCCACTTTCTATAATATTATTTACATACATTTAAACTAATAGAATTTAATCCATCATCATCAATATTATCTACATTAACATTTAGAGTATCTGGCTAAATCCAAAATTGAACTCTAACCCTAACACTAAACCAAATTAAATGCTAACTGACTAAATCACAAACCAAATAAAACTCTAGTGCTAACACTAAATTAAATTAAACCCTAACATTAAATCATATTGAACCCTAACACTAAACCAAATTAATTTCTAACCCTAAACCAAATCGACGTCTAGCTCTAAAAATAAAATAAAATAAATTGTAACCATATAGAAAACTGAACCCTAATAATAAACCAAATTGAATGCTATCGGTAAACTTGATTGAACCCTAAACCTAATTTAACCATAATCCTAACTCTAAACAAAATTAAACCCTAGCACTAAACCAAATGCTACCCCAAACCATGATATAAACATTAACCATAATACTAATCCTAACCCTGAATGCTAACCTCAACTCTAACCTTAACCATGATATAAACCCTAACCCTAACCATAATCCAAAGCCCTAACTCTAAAAAAACCTTAGAAACTATAGTAACCCTACCCCTAAAGCTTGTAGTACATTCAACCATGATGTAAACACTGACCATAATTATAAGCCTAACCGTAAACCTAACACTACATTCAATAATGATGTGGATGCTCAGCATAATACTAATCATAATCCTAAACCCTAACCATTAATATTAAGACTAACAATTATTAGAAAAATGGAGGAATTGATTATGTGTTGCATTGATGTTGTCATTGATGGCAACAATGGTTGTTTTGGTTGTTTACCGGTTTCTTCTAGGTTTTGATAGAGCGATTGGATTATGATATTGATCTGATATACTCTGGTATGCTTTGGTTTGTGGAATTATTTTGGATATGTCATTCATTCTCTTCAGATGGGTATCACGATCAGTTGGTTTGAGATTTGATGACTTAGGAGAGATAATTTGTTCTAGTAAGACTTTTGGTCACCGGTAAGGGTTTTATCGGGAGAGTTTTATTGAGCTAGATCTTTTGATGCACTTGATAAGTACGAATTCTAGATGGATTTCAGGATGTTGTTGGTTATCTTGTTCATGTTCCTATTGATCGGTGGTGTTTCATTTAGGAACGAACCTAATACTATCTTATTCTGCTAGGTTATGGGCTGATTTATGTAACGTGCTGGTTGATTCTCCCAGTGTGTTAATAGTTGAATTGATTGATTGGATTTTGTTGTTTTGGTCTTAGGCCCACTTGATTGATCATTGGATTACGGGTTTATATTATGAATTTATTGTATTATCTTTTAGGTGCCCGACCTAATTGTTTAGCTCTCGGGTTGGTATAACTATGATGTAAGATCTCTTTGTAGATCATGGTTATGGCATGGGATTAAGGTTTTAGGATTATCTATGTGTGAATAAGGTTGTAATTATATGCATAAGTTTTGGTTGATCATAGGTGATCGAATTGGGTTGGTGAAAGAGGTTTAAGACCTCTAGTACTGAGCTTAACCGGAACTATACTCAGGCATAAGAGATGTTATTCTTGCAGTTCACTCTTCATTCTGGATTATAGTCCAATGTTTTCTATAGTCAGTGAGGCTCCTCTTATGATGAGCAGTCTGCTCTAGGCTATTGGCCTTCTGCATGTGCAGGCCCCTTATTGTAATATTTATTCATCTGATCAGTGGATATATATTATGGGTCTCCAACCCCACCATGGTTTTTCCTCTTTGAGATTTTCCATGTATAAATTTGTGGTGTTATGGTGTTCATATTTGTGGTTGCATTGTTTCTTATTTCTATATGGTTTTATGTTTATCGGTTGGTAAGTTGTTGTGTTAATAAGGTTAAAAATACTCAAACCGATAGAACACTGATTCACCCCCTCCCCCCCTCTCAATGTTCTTGGATTCCAACAATTGGTATCAGAGCCTGGTGCCTCAGAATAAGTCTAACAACTTGAGGAAGATCATGTATCTGGAATATATGGAGATAAGTTTGAGGAAGGAACTTCAAGTAGCTCTTGAAGACTATGATGCTGAAAAGTTGAGGAACATGAAGTTGCAAGATAAGTTGAGATCTGCGAAAGAATTCATTTTTACTCTGCATGAGAGGTTTTCATCTACACAAGCTAAAAGGAAGGAAATTTTTTATCAATTGCAATATCAGGATGATGGAGAGAAGAATGCTTTAAAGGAATTATGTCAGAAGTTGAGTAAGGAAAATGGTGTTATGAAGAATGAAATGCAAGCTATAAGTATGAGGATGTGTAAGGAGATTTAAGACTGGAAGAAGAGTGAAGAAAATATGTCTATATCTCTGAAAGATAGATCTGAGGAATGCATTAGGTTAGCACATTAGAATGATGTGTTGAGAACTAAATTGGTACAATCATAGAACAATAAGCAAGAGTTGGAGAGAATGATGTTAATCCTAAGAAGTCATCTGGATGCTGCAAATGAATACAAAGACAAGTTCAAGGTTAGTTCTGGTAAGCTTGATGAGTTATTGAGGAATCAAAGGGACACTAGAGACATTAGAGATCTTGGATGTGAGCATGGAGAAAGATCTGGTACTACAAATAAGGATGATACATCTGGTCAGAAGGTCAACCAAAATTAGAAGTCACCGGTAAGGCAACCCAATGCACACAAATTTAATGGTAGATATTTTGTTTTTAATTTGTTTGTAATGAATTTTAGTATTGGTAAATTGTACCACTGAAATCTTCTTGAGCATTTCAAGAGGTTTTATGCATGGGGGTCCAATCTCCCCCTTCTTATTTATAATAATGGTTGAAGCATTAGGGAGGTCCATCATGAAATATAGGGAGAGGGAGCAAATTAAAGGAATAAAAGTAATTAATATGATAGATCCTGTTACACATCATCAATTTTCTGATGATACTATGCTCTTTGGGGAGGGAACAAAACAAGAAGTAAATAAATTCATAGAAATCTTGAGAAGGTAGTCAAAAGCATTAGGGAAGCACGTGAGCACAAAAAAATCAAAGATATTTTTCTTTAATTTTGAACCCAGGAATGAAGTAGAGATATGCAACATAATTAATTATCACCCCTAAACAAAGGTACTAAGTTTAATAAACTTTGAGAAACTTTGGGAACATATAATAGCTAAAATTGATAAAAAGATGGGCTCTTGGAAGGGTAAATTGTTATCCTCTATAGGCAAGACAATTATGCTGAAAACTATCGTGTTAGCACTTCCCATCTATCAAATGTCGTGTATCTCTCTTCCTCCAGGAGTAAACAATAAGATTGAAAAGAAATTAAGATCAAGAATCATTAGAAAAAAAGAAGCTAGCAATGATAGCTTGGGATAAAATATGCAAACCTATCAATGAAGGGGATATAGGATTAAAAGGTTGAATAATCAGAGTAAGGCCCTTGGGGAAAAAGAAGTCTTGAAAATGTATAGGAACCTTTCATTAAAATGGGTCAAGATTCTCAATCATAAATATCTCAATGGGGATGACCACACTAGTATATTTAGGACAGTTCTCCCTGCCAAAGGATATAGAGTTCTAAACTTAATAATGGAAAATAGAGAGATGCTTATGGATAGCCTAACTTGGTATATCAAGACAGGATACCAAGCTCTCTTATAAAGTGACTCATGGTGAAGTTATGAGGCAATTGACAAACAAGAAAACATAAACATTACAAATGACATATTGGTCAACAACTGGGGCAAGTATGTCAAAGATTACATAGAATGCTCGAGGGGCAACCTATCATTAGGATGGAAATGGAAATCTTTGGATGGTCTAAAACTCTCAAGAGAAGAGGCTAAAACTCTCAAGAATATCTTTAAAAACAAGAAAATAACATTTAGAAAAGGTAGACATAGACTCATTTGGATGGAAGCTAAAACTAGGGAGTATAATGTAAAGGATGGTTATAGGCACCTGAACAAGAAACAACAAAACCCACTCACATCAATCCCAATAAACTTATGTTGAAAAACCATTTTCCTACCAAAAGCAGACATGTTTGCATGGTTAGCCCCCCAAAAGAGGATCCTCACAGCAGATTGGTTTACTGGAATAGGTTTTGAAGGCCCAATCAGATGTCTGTCATGTGAGGATCAAGAGGAAAATCCAATCATTTGCTAATCAGTTGTCAATATATCAATAAGATTTCAAAAGCCTTTTGCAGGTAGGACCGGTTGGAGGAAAGGGTTTGATGCATTAAGGTGGGCAACTCCATGTGGCCATCATGAAAGTGTAAGCAAATAAGTCTCTCATCAGGTGTTAGGGGTCTGATCATTGCCTAAAAATTAGGAAATGGTGGATTTACCATGTCCCTGTGTTGGTTTGACAAGGTAGGGCTTGTACCTATCCTCTCCTTTGTAAAATAGGCCTGATTGGGCTATTAGGTGTCCTAGCCAGGATAGGGTTTGGACTCTTGTGTTCCCAAAATTTCAGAACCCTTGGGATATGTTTTGCAACTCTCTAAAGGGTATCCAAATCTGTAATTAGTTGTCTGTGTCCTTTGGAGAAATAAGGAGTTAGTTGTGGAAAACCAGTCTAGCAATTATAAACACATAAATATGGAATGGAAATTATACAGAAAATAATAGTGGTAATTCATATAAAATAAATATTAAATAAATTTATAATTATATATCTCCCACTTTTAAATTTTGAGTCAATTATATTTTATAAGATATTTTTTAATTTATTAAATTATTTGTTTTCATTAAAAAAAAAATTTAAATGTTAATTTTGAAATAAGATTTTTATTCTAAGATAAAGCTTAGGTTAGGGTTAGCATTAACACTCAATTATAATTAGAGGTAGTATTATTTCAAAATTAGTTTAAAAAAATATTAATAATAGTTTTAATTATATTGTAACAAATCCTTCTTTGTATATTATTTGTTTTCATTCTAAATAATATGTTGTATTTAAAAAGATTATTAAATTTTAAAAAATGAAAATATAAATGATTTTAAATTATTTTATAATAAAAAAATATTATAAAATGTATAAAATAATTTAATTACAATATGCAAAATACTATTTTTATGAATGATTTTTCATTCTATTAGTTATTATTTTACAAAACAATATATCTAAATGATATATTTAAATATATTGTAAAATTTAAAAAGAATTTTTTAAAAATTACTCTTTTGAAAAATTAAATTATTTGAAAATAATTTACAATAAAAAATTGAATAATATGTACCATAATTAAATAATATGTACCATTTTTTAATTGTAGTTAGGGTTGGGGTTAAGGTTAGCTTAATGTTACCATGAGTTGATAAAAATAAGGTATCTATTCTAACATAAAGCTTAGGTTAGGATTAGCATTAGGGTTCAATTAGGATTTAGTATTAGTAATATGTCAAAATTTAGTTTATAAAAAATATTGATAATAGTTTTAATTCTATTGAACAAAAATTATTTATATAGTATTTGTTGTCATTTTAGAAAAGATGGTGTATTTATAAATATTATAAACTTTAAAAGAAATTTAAAAAAAATAAAAAAATATTGAAAATTAAAATGATGCAAAACTATTTTACAACAAGAAAATAAAAGTAAAATGTATAAAACTAGCTTATATATATTAAAAAATATATATAGAATAAGCTTATATTATTTAATATATATAAGCTAGTAGCAGTCCCAACATGAATTGGAAGACATGACATAAATTAATTTCAAATTATATATTGTTGTATAGGGTTAGGATTATAGTTAGAGTTTACATCATTGTTATGGTTAGGTTAATGATTAGGGTTTATATTTAAATCATTGTAAGGGTTAAGGTTCTGGATAGGCTTAACTTTTAGGTATATGGTTAGGATTATGTCTACAATTAGAGTTTATATCATAGGGTTAGGGTTAGGGTTAGGGTTAGGGGTTAGGTTTAGGATTATAGTTAGGGTTTACATTATTGCTAGGATTAGGTTAATGGTTAGAGTTTGGATTTACATCATAGTTAGTGTTACAATTAGTGTTAAGATTGTGGTTAGGCTTAGGATTTAGGGTTATGGTTAAGATTATGTGTGTAGCGTTAGGGTTTATATCATAGGGCTAGGGTTAGGGTTAGGGTTAAGGGTTAGGATTAGGATTATAATTAGGGTTTACTTTTTTTTTAGGGTTAGTTTAATAGTTAGGGTTTATATTTACATCATGATTAGGGTTAGAGTTAGGGTTATGGTTAAGATTGTGGTTAGGATTAGGATTTATAATTATGCTTAGTTTTATGTTTAGGGTTAGGATTTATATTACAATGTTAGATTTAGGATTAGCATCATGGTTAGGGTTATAGTTATGGTTTGCATCATTTTTAGGGTTAGGTTAATGGTTAGGGTTAATCTTAAGGTTAAGATTGTGGGTACGCTTAGAATTTATGGTTATGGTTAGGATTATGTGTAGGGTTAAGGTTTATATCATAGTGTTAGACTTAGGGTTAAAGGATAGGGTTAGGATTATAGTTATGGTTTGCATCACTTTTAGGGTTAGGTTAATGGTTAGGGTTTGGATTTACATCATGGTTAGGGTAAAGATTGTCGTTATGCTTAGGATTTAGGGTTATGGTTAGGATTATGTCTAGGGTTAGGGTTAGGATTATGTTTATGATTTACATCATTATTATGGTTAAGTTAATGGGTAGGGTTTGGGGTTACAACATACTCAGAGTTAGGGTTTATATTATAGGTTTAGAGTTAGGGTTAAGATTATAGTTAGGGTTTAAATCATTGTTAGAGTTAGGCTAATGGTTAGGGTTTGGATTTACACCATGGTTAGGGTAAAGGTTAGGGATAGGGTTAAGATTGTGGTTAGGCTTAGGATTTAGGGTTATGTTTAGGATTGTGTCTAGGGTTAGGATTTATATCACAGGTTAAGGGTTAGTGTTAAGGCTAAGGGTTAGGATTGCAGTAAGGGTTTACATCATTGGTAGGGTTAGGTTAATGGTTAGGGTTTGAATTTAGGGTTTAAGGTTAGGGTTAGGCTTACGATTGTTCTTAGGCTTAGGATTTAGTGTTATTGTTATGATTATTTCTAGAGTTAGGGTTTATATCATAGGATAAATTTAATTTTTTGCCACATAAGAAATATTAATTTTTTAACATTTAAGGTCACTAATTATTAAAAGATAGATCAAGTAAGCTTTTAAAATGTTATATTGAAATTAACTATAAGACATATTAAGATAATGTAACATTAAGATATTCTAAATAGTTTATTGATTTTTTTAATTAAATAGTAAAAATGAACTATCCACTCAATAATAATTGTTAAGGGATTATAAAAACATATATAATTTAAAGAATTAAGTAAAGATTATGTGCTTAAATCAATTATAAAAATAAATATGTATTAATCATAGAGAAACTCTAAGTCAAAATACATTAATTTAAACATCTAACAAAAATTATGAAGTATTTTTTCTAATTGGTTAAATGTTTATTAAATCATATCTTATAATTTAGATTGATGGGCCACTTTTTTGTAATTTGCATATCTTAACACATCCACTTCAAAAATAAGGTTTGAAAATTTGTAATTTCTCTTATATATGTCAAACAAAACTGATAAACATTTCTAAAATATGTAAAAGTTTGTAAACTCAAGAAGTATTGTCAAATAAGGCATGACTAGATAATTGCAAATCATTGATATGATGTAAAGACATTATAAATTCTTCAATTATGAGCATGGTATTGTGATCTTTGTTTGTATAATAGTAAAGATATAATTAAATATAGGGTTACAATTCAATTAGGTTTAATGCTATGGTTAGGCTTTAGTTTGGTTTATTTTCAAGTTAAGGGTTTAATTAGGATTATTGTTCAATTTGGTTTAGGGAAAGGGTTCAATTTAATTTAGTGTTAGGGTTAGGGTTCAACGTGGTTTAGTATTAGAGTTAGAGTTCAATTAGGTTTATGATCATGCTTCAATTTGCTTTAGTGTTAGGGTTAGAATTTGATTTAGCTTAAGGTTATGGTTTACCTCAATTATATTTATAATTTGGGTTTGATTTGATTTAGTGAACATAGGGCTAGGGTTCAATTTCAAGTGTCAAGCTTAAAGTGCAATAGGCCTCGAGAAGGATATCTCTCAGCTTATTCTATATATATATATAAGCTAGGATTTAAGGTTTAATAAAACTTAAGATTAATGTTCAATTAGGTTTAGGGTTATGATATAAGAATGGTTAGGGTTTAATTAGTTTTAAGGTTAAGTTAGGGTTATATTCGGGTTCATTAAGGGTTAGGGTTACAAATAAGACTTTTTGAGGGTTGGGGTTAGGGTTTAATAAGGGTTATATGAAAAATATTTGATTTATGGCTAGGATTAAAAAAAGGTTAGAGTTATAATTCACTTAGCATTATCGTTCAAGCATAGTTAGGGCTAATGTTAAGGTTTGGTTAGGATTGGGGTTCAATTAGAAGTAAATATTTGAGTTAGAGTTAGTTAATTAGAGTTAATTATAATCATGGCGAGTGTTCAATTATAGTTAGGGTAGGGATGGAGAGTTCAATTAGGGTTAGGATTCAATTAGAAAAGGGTTAGTGTTTAATTAAGATTAGAGTTTAATTAGGATTAGGTTCAATTATGACTAGATTGAGGTTGGGGTTAATGCTATATTAGTGTTAGGGTAGCCTACAATTAAGGTTCTTATTCTAGGTTATTACTTGAGATTACTTATGGGATTTAAATAAAATTAGTATTAAGGTTAGGGTTCAAATAGAATTAAGGTTTGTATTAAACTTAAATTAGGATTCAATTAAGGTTAGAGTTAGTGTTACAATTCAAATTAGGTTAGGGTTAAAGGATAAAGCATGGTGTTAGGTTTTGAGTTGTATAATAAATCTTGGATTTAATTAGAGGGAAATCTATGAGTTAGGGTTAAGGTTATATTTGGTTATATATTTTAATCCCAATACTAACTATAGTTAAATCCCTACCATAATCAAACCATTACCATAATTGAAACCTAACTATAACCAACTATAACCTTAACATTAGAGTTATAATTTAATGGAATAGAAATGTTACTTATGCCATAATTTAGGGCATATATAGAATTTAATATTTTATGATCATATACCTAATTGAAATCTAACTCTAATACTAACCATTAACCTAACCCTACCAATGATGTAAACCCTTACTACAATCCTAACTCCAACCCTTAATATTAACCCTTAACCTATGACATAAACCCTAATCTTAGACATAATCCTAAACATAACAGTAAATCCTAAGCCTAACCACAATCTTAACGCTATCCCTAGCCTCAACCCTAATTTTTAGGTATATGATTAGGATTATATCTACGATTAGAGTTTATATCATAGGGTTAGAGTTATTGTTAGGGTTAACGATTAGGGTTAGGATTATAGTTAGGGTTTACATCATTGTTAGGGTTACATTAATGGTTAGGGTTCAATTTGGATTTACTTTATGATTAGAGCTAGGGTTAGGGTTAGTGTTAGGGTTAGGGTTAGGGTTAGGATTATTGTTAAGGTTTACATCATTTTTAGAGTTAGGTTAATGGTTAGGGTTTAGATTTACATCATTGTTAGGGTTAAGGTTCTAGTTAGGCTTTGTTTTTAGGTATATGGTTAGGACTATGTCTACAATTAGAGTTTATATCATAGGGTTAGAGTTAGGTTTAGGATTAATGGTTAGGGTGAGTTTAATGGGTTTGGATTTACGTCATGAGTAGGGCTAGGGTTAGGCTTAAGGTTAGGATTTATGGTTTTGATTAGTTTTATGTTTAGGGTTAGGGTTTATATCACAACATTAGGGTTAGGATTAGGACTATAGTTAGGGTTTACATCATTGTTAGGCTTAGGTTAATGGTCAAGGTTTATATTTGCATCACAGTTAGGGTAGTGGTTAAGTTTAAGATTTTGGTTAGGCTTAATATTTAGAATTATGGTTAGGGTTATGTCTAGGGTTAGGGTTTATATCATAGGGTTATGGATAGGATTATAGATAGATTTTATATCATTGCTAGGGTTAGGTTAATGGTTAGGGTTAGGATCAGGGTTAGGGTTAGGGTTAAGATTATGGTTAGGCTTAGGATTTATTGTTATGGTTAGGATTATGTATAGGGTTAGGGTTTATATCATAGGGTTAGACTTAGGGTTGAGAGTTAGGGTTAGGGTTATAGTTGTGTTTTGCATCAATTTTAGGTTTAGGTTAATGGATAGGGTTTGGATTTACATCATAGTTCTAGGGTTAAGGTTACTTTTAGGGTTAATATTGTGGTTATTCTTAGGATTTAGGGTTAGGATTAGGATTATGTATAGGGTTAGAGTTAGGATTATGGCTAAGGTTTACATCGTTGTCAAGGTTAAGTTAATGGGTAGGGTTTGGATTTAGATCATGGTTAGTTTTAGGGTTTATATCAGAGTGTAAGTAGGGTTAAGGGATGGGGTGAGGATTATAGTTAGGGTTTACATCATTGTTAGGGTTAGGCTAATGGTTAGGGTTGAGGTTAGGGATAGAGTTAAGATTGTGGTTAGGCTTAGGATTTTGTGTTATTTTTAGGATTATGTCTAATATTAGGGTTTATGTCATAGGTTAAGGGTTAATGTTAAGGGTTAGAGTTAGGATTATAGTAAGGGTTTACATCATTGGTAGGGTTAGGTAAATGGTTAGGGTTAAGGTTTGGATTTAGGGTTTAAGGTTAGGGTTAGGGTTATGATTGTTGTTAGGATTAGAATTTAGTGTTATTGTTATAATTATTTCTAGGGTTAGGTTTTATATCATAGGGTTAGGGTTAGGGTTAAGGGTCAAGTTTAGGAGTATAGTTAGGATTTACATCATTGTTAGGGTTTGGATTTATATCATGTTAGTGCTAAATTATGGTTATATGATGATTTAAGTTATAGTTAGGGCATAATTTTAGGGTTATAGTTAAGGTTAAAAGAAATGGAATATGATCATAATTGAAACCTAACTATAACCAACTATAACCTTAACATTAGAGTTACAATTTAATGGAATAGAAAAAAATACCAATAAAATTTATACATAAATCAAGTTTAAATATAAACTTTCTAAATTGTTTATAGATATATAAGTAACATTTCTATTTCATTTCTATAGTTACTGCTAAATTATGGTTATATGACAACTCCAGTTATAGTTGGGGCATAATTTTAGGGTTACAGTTAAGGTTAAAAGAAATAGAATATATTTTATGATCATAAAATATATAAGTAACATTTCTATTCCAATAAATAAAATATATTAGAGTTAGGGTTCAATTATGTTTATGATCATAAAATATATAAGTAACATTTCTATTCCATTAAATAAAATATATTAGAGTTAGGGTTCAATTAGGTCTATGATCATAAAATATATAAGTAACATTTATATTCCATTAAATAAAATATATTAGAGTTAGGGCTCAATTAGGTTTATGATCATAAAATATATATTTTATAAGTAACATTTCTATTCCATTAAATAAAATATATTAAAGTTCGGGTTCACTTAGATTTATGATCATAAAATATATAAGTCATAAAATATATATTTTATAAGTAACATTTCTATTCCATTAAATAAAATATATTAAAGTTAGGGTTCAATTAGGTTTATGATCATAAAATATATAAGTTACATTTCTATTTGTTAAATAAAATATATTAGAGTTAGGGTTCAATTAGGTTTGTGATTATAAAATATATAAGTAACATTTCTATTCTATTTTCTCTTTCCCCTCTAAATTAATTTAAATTGTAAAATCAAACTATTTTTTCCTTTTTTTCAATTTTTTTAAATCAATCATTAGTTTTAGAATAAAATTAAAAATAAAATTAAAATATACATTTCTATTCTATTAACTTCTAAAATGAAAATAAAATCTACTTTTTTTGTAGTTAATTGGATTAACAATTAATATATTCTCAATTAATTTTTGAGATTTACAATTGACAAATATAAAAAATAGGAACATTATGATTTAATTGAAACCTCATTAATCATTTTTATATTAGATATAGATGTGAGAGAAATAAAATATAATATATTATATTGTAGTTTTGATTTGATAAATTTTATCAAGAATACCAATAAAATTTATAGATATATAAACATATTAATTATCATAGTTTATTTATCACTATGCATATCATATTATTACAAAAACCTCAGAAAAATAAACTAAATATACCAATCTTATAAGTTAAAAACTCTCCAATCACAATAATATACGCTTATAAATAGCAACCTAAAACTTTAATATTAATACAAAAACTTTACATTTCAGAAAAAATTAAAATCCAAACGCCAATTGAAATGGCCTAAAGGAAATTTATTTTTGACGGCAAGGAGCTTGGCTGGGTGAGCCAACGCGTGGGAGAGGGCCTCCCTAGTCAGACCTCCCCATGCAGCGTGGGCTCTCCCCACGCAGACCTCCCCACGCAGCGTGGGTGGCAGGCCTCACGCCCCTCATTGCAAGCATCCAAAAAAATAAAAAGAACAAACCCAGCCATGAAACAGAACAGCCAGGCTCCACCAGAAACGAGAGCTGGATATGGGTATTCTACAATCTAAAAATAAAATTAGTATTTGAGAAGCATCATGAAACATAAACATACTGGACTGCAAATCACACAGGGCTCCATCCAAGTACATCATAAACATGCGATTAAAAAGATATACTCTACAAGAAGCTATGAAATCTGTTATTGTTGCTAAAAATACAAAGTAAAAACAAATAAAAACAAAGATTATTTTTTTATTGATATATGAAAAGACTTTACCAACTTTCAAGAAAATGCAAATAGATGTAAAGCTCGGGTCAACTACCTTTGCCTTGATACAATGAGAGCTTTTGAAACTGTAAGTTGAAAAACCTTCAAACTGCAATTTTAGCAAACCTGGAAAGAAAATATATATATATATATTAAATCGTAGTTTAAAAAATGAATAGCTTGTATATTAAATCACAGTTTAAAAAATGAATAGCACAAATTATGAGGAATTTGAATGCACAATATGTTTATGCTCATCCAAAAGAAATTTTAATTGTTTGAAAATTTAATGCTCAACGTTTCTTCAATCTTTAACTACACTATTGAAAGTATTAATGATTGTGTACTGCAATGATACCAATCCAGATAGCTTTCCAAAAGTTGAATATTAATATGGTGATGATTCTACAATTATTCTGCAAATATAGCTTTCAGAAGTTGAATATTAATATGGTGATGATTCTACAATTATTCTGCAAATAAAATAGACTCGTTAATTCATATTCAACAAACCTATAATATGAAAATAGTATGAAATATGTAAAACAATATCACATACCTCTACCTCACATTGAAATTGCAAAATTGATACATACCTCTATCTCACATTGAAACTGCAAAATTGATCCCTTCTCTATCTGGAAATTGCTTTTGCCAATGACAAAGAATGGTGCATTAGCGTTTTTGCAATTTTTAATTATCAAATGGAGTAAACTATTTCGTAACCGTTTTGAAAACCAAATCTATTAATCTATCAATTATTTTATATTTTATATTAATATTATTTTAAGCCTTAAATAATTGAAAACCAAATGACAATCAAAATAATTGAAAACCCCCAAATGTAGTATGTAAAGTACCATATTTTTTGAATTGAACTACTACCCTCCATCTAATGCAAATAGTAAATAAAATTTACCAAAATTAAATAATATGTACCATCTTTTAATTATAGTTAGGGTTAGGGTTAGTTTAAGGTTAGAGTTAAGAGTTGTTTAAAATTAAAATTTCTATTCTAAAATATGGTTTAAGTTGAGGTTAGTATTAGAGATCAATTAAGGTTAGAGTTAGTGTTACGATTGAAGTACATGATTACCATTCTAGAATAAAGCTTGGGGTTAGGGTTATAATTGAATAAGGATTAGAGTTAGCATTAGGGTTCAATTAAGATTGGAGTTGGTGTTCCTAAAATATAAATTAAAGTTAGAGTTAGTTTTAGGGTTAGGATTCAATTTGTATTAGAGATAGGGTTAGTATTATGGTTAATGTGTGTTGTTATATTATGATTACGATGTAATTAAGTGTTAGGGTAAAAGGTAATTTTACTTAATTAGTTTAATTGAGTCACATTTTATTCCTTCTTAAGATTCTCTTAATTATGCATTGTATTTATTTAATAATTATTCTAATTATTAAATACATTCTCATATAGGGTTGCACACCTTTTAGGGTTGCACAATCTCCTTTTATAAGGATTGTATTGTATTTATTTTTTCATTCCCTCTCTGAATGATAATCTTTTTCTTTGGAGCCATTATTGTTTTTTTGCTTCCATTCTTCTCTTGTGATAGGTATTTTGCTTGTAGGTTTTCTTGGGATCTCTAAAGTTGTATCATTCAACTTTTTCATGGTATCAGAGCCCACATCTATTGCTACTTGTTCTTGATTCTTCAAAAGAATTTTTTGGAGGCTAGGGGTTCAAGATTTTCAGTGTTTTTTATTTGAATTTGGGGTGCTTCATTATTTTTGGGCATTTTGGGCTGAAAAAAACCTCACGGTTGGGCTCATAACACCCCAAAACCCTCATTTTCATATAAAATTTGTCCAATTTGGACAACTTTGGCCCTTGCAATTTTTTTTGGTTTTTTGCTATTTTGGGCATGCATTTCGAGAATATATATATATTTGGGTAGTTTAATGGCATTCCTAGGTTGACACAATCTTCGAACCACTATGGTCACAACATCAGTCACTGAAACCACTACTATCAGTGGTTTGTTGCGGCCAGCAACAACGGTAACCGCCACCAACAGCGGCGGTAACCGTCAATGGTGACCGCCACCACCTACAGACACCATCGGTAGACCCACCACCATAGCCTGACCAACCCGCCACTGCCACCTGGCCCACCCACCACCTCTACCGGCAGCTCCTCACAGTCATCACCAGACCCCTCTTGAAAGTATTTTCGATAGTGGGGTCATTTTTTTTCCATACCTTGGGCAAACGGAGTTGGATTTTGGAAAAAGGATAGGTGCCAAAAATCTCTCTTTGAGATCTTTTCAAATATGGAGATGAGGTTTGCATATTTTTTTATTTTGTACCTATTTTTTGCCATCAAAGTTAGAGCTTTTTTATGCACTCCGAGAGCCATAACTTGGGCAAACAGACTCCTTTTTCGACAAGTGAATAGGTGTCGGAAAGGTCTTGGAGAGCCCTATTCAGATTTAGGGTTCATTGTTCCAGAATTTTTACCAGGTACACAAGATATTGTTTGAAGCAATTTTTTTTCTCTTGCTTTTCTGTTTGGCTCTCAAATTGTACTGGGGTTTGGTTTTTCATCTTGTGGGGGATGTTATTCTCTACTTTCTATAATTTACTTCAGAAAATAAGAATACCTAAAAATAAAAAATAAAAACCCCTTTTGTATCCTATATCTAGTCTTAAAGATCACTTAATTAAAAAAAAAACAAGAGTAGGTATAGGTACAAATATACATGGCAGATTGTTCAGTTAAGTTTCTTACATCACATAACTATCACCTCTAGAAATCTCATATGATGAGGCTTCACAGATCAAGAGGGTTGTGGTCTTGTTTAGATGAGGCTCATCCTCAGTTGCAACATCCTTTTGAGATTATTCATCACTGGGATAAAATGGATGAGGCTATGGGTGTCATCTCCTTACATGTTTTAGAAAGCTTTCTTTTTCACCTTGATGGTTTTCTTACACCTCGGCCTATATGGTCCAAGTTAACTGATCTTTTTGTTACCATCAATGAGTTCAGAGCATTAAAGATTGAGGTAGATCTCTCTTCTTTGTTACCTGAGTCCTTTCCTCACATTGAGGACTTTCTGAACAAGTTTATAATCACTAGATCTATCCTCCACAGTTGTGGTAAAAATAAGATAGACACAAAGTGTATCTACCTTATTCTTTCTAAGCTTTGAGGTCCCTATCAAATATTTGCTTCTACATTTTATTCTACTATGGATGCCTTGGGTGCACATTTCACCATGCCTACATTTGATGTGTTATGTGATCGCTTGACTCATGAGAAGGATCACCTATCTCAATAGGACTCTCTCACAGGATCAAAAAACAAAGTGTTGGTTGCATAGACATCTAAAGAGAAAAAGAAGTAGAAATCAAAGCCCAAGAAGGATTCAGCTGGCAGTGAGAGTCCCTCCAAGCCACCACCTAAGTCTGATTCTAAACCGAAGTCATATCCCAAATAAGAGAAATCTTCTAAGTCTAGTGAGTCTTCCTCCAAGACTAAGAAAAAATTACAAGAACTTTGCAGTTTCTATGGCAAAGAAAGGCATCTAGTTTTCCGATGTTAGAAATGATTAGAGGGTTTGGAGGAAGCCATGCAGTAACATCATATTTCTTCTCCTCAACCTCCTTCTTCCTGTTCTACAGGGAAAGGACATGCTCTTTCTACAAGAGCTATTACTTTTGCATCCATTTGGATTATTGATTCAGGGGTTTCTCACCACATGACACACTCTCAGTAGCTTGTTACCTCACTTGTTCATAGTGATACTTTACAAATTGCATTTGGTGACTCAGCATAACTTTTAGTTTTAGGTTCAGGTACTATTCCATCGACAGGTGGTTGTATTTGGGATGTTCTCCTGGTTCCTGACATTTCAACAAACCTCCTCTTTGTTTATCAGATTTTTCATTCTGGCTCTGGTGAAACAGTTGAGTTCTCACCATATGATGTGGTTATTAGAGAGCTCCATGATCCTGATTTGGTTGTGGTTACTGGCAGTGTTGATCCCGATTATCAGTTATACAGGTTTCATGGCTTTGAGAGTCTAGAAGGTTCAGGTGTTTCTCTTGTAGAACATGTAGATTCAGTGAGCAGAATTTAGCATGAGCATTTTGGCCATGTCAATTATAGATACTTACAACACATGAGCACACAGGAACTTGTGATTGAACTCCCTCAGATATCCTATACTGATGGTGTATGTCGAGGTTGTGCACTTGACAAACATCACCGAGATCCTTTTCCTACAAGTATATTGACATGTGCTAAGGCACCCTTGGATTTGATACACGGTGATCTTATGTCATTTCCGACTCTATCTTTTTCAGGGGCCAAGTATGTACTCAGATTCATTGATGACTTCTCCAGACTTGCATGGGTATACTTTCTTAAGTACAAGTCTGATGTCTTTGATTCATTTGGAGTCTTTAAGACATTTGTAGAGAAACAGTCTGGTCTTCCTATCCAGATAATATGCATAGATAATGGGAGAGAGTATGTGAATCAGAGTTTTACATATTTCTCCACAAAGCATGGTTTGTAGCGTCAGTTATAAGTTCCTCACACCCCTCAGCAGAATGGTGTTGTTGAGAGAAAGAACAAAATACTACGGGAGATGGCCAATTGCATGCTTCAGTCACGTTCTATGCAAGCTTTTTTTTGGGCTGAGGCAGTTAATTGTGCCACTTATATTCAAAATTGGATGCCTCATAAGGCATTGTGCCACATGAATCCTGAGGAGGCTTGGTCCCATATCAAGCCTGATATTTCATCATTTTGAGTTTTTGGTAGTGAGGCTTGGGAATTTATTCCAGATGCTCAAAGGAAAGCCATAGAGAGGAAGAGCAAACCACTCATATTCGTTGGCTACTGTGCAGATGTTAAGGCATACATGTTGTTTGATCCTGATTCTTGAGAGGTCCTATTTATGTGGGATGTCTAGTTTTATGAGCGCCTTCCTCCAACGGATTCTCCATCAACAACTTCTCACTCATTGCCTCTTCCTCCCTCTTCATCTTTTGAGGATTTCTTATTCCTTGAGGATCATGCAAATCATGGTCCACCATCTCCACCACCACCGTCGCCCATAGTTTAGCCTTTTCCCAAGTGGGCCCGATTTACAGTTGCAACTGGTCACCTAGAGTGGGATAGGGCCATGGATGAGGAGTATTCTTCTTTGATGAAGAATCATACTTCGGATCTTTGTACTCATTTGAAAAGAAGAAAGTTGGTTCGGTGTAAGTGGGTGTATTGTACCAACTTTGTTGCAGATGGTTCTATTAATAAGTATAAGGCTCGCCTTATTACGAAGGGGTTTTCTCATGTGGAGGGTATTGATTACTCTGAGACCTTTACTCCTGTCACCAAGATGAATTCTATTTGCTTTGTACTTTCTCTTATAGCTTCATAGGGATGGACAATTTTTTAGATGGATGTGAAGAGTGCCTTCTTGCATGTAGACATTCATGAGGAGATCTATATGGAGTAGCCTCGAGCATTTGTGCAGGATTCTTCTTTGGTTTGCAGACTTTGGCATTCATTATATGGTCTCAAATAGGCTCCTCAGGCCTAGTATGAGAAGATGGACTCTTTCTTTCTTTCCACACTCTTCAAACATTATCATTTTGATCCTATAGTTTATATTCAGCATTAGAGGGATGATATAGTTATTCTTGTGTTATATGTTGATGATCTTATCATTAGTGGTAGCTCGTCCTCCTTGATTCAGGATATTCAAAGAGCTTTGATGGAGCAGTTTGAAATGACAGATCTTGGACTTCTGCACTATTTTTTGGGCCTATAGGTTATTCAATCTTCCGATGGGATTTCCATACTTCAACAGAAGTATGCTCTTGATATGCTTCATATATTTGACATGCTTGATTGCAAGCCTGTACCCATACCATTTCAGTCAAGTGTTGTTTTTTTTTGCCACTTGTTCTACACCTTCTGTGGATCCTACCTTATATAGGTAGTTGGTTGGCAGTTTGTTGTACCTGACACACAGGCTCGAATCTTTCCTTTGCGGTTGGTCTTGTCTCTAGGTTCTCCCATGATCCCCATGAGAGCCATTGGTGAGCTGCCAAACATATTTTGAGGTACATTCAGGGCACTACATAGTTTGGCATTCACTATACTTCAAGATCGTCTCACATTGTTGGCTTCACCGAATCAGATTGGGTTGGTGATGCTCATGATCGGAAGTTTACTTGTGGCTCTTTTTTTTGCCTTGTTTCAGGCCCTATGACATGGTCTTGCAAGAAGCAGTCTTCTATTGTATTATCATCTACAGAGGTTGAGTACCAAGCAGCGGTGTTAGCTAGTTAGGAGGTTTTATGGCTTTGACAGTTGATAACTGAGTTTGGGTTCCCTCTTGATAGTCCCAGTATTTTTTGGTGTGACAATTAGAGTGTCATTCACATTTCCTGCAACCTCGTGGAGCATGAGAGGACTAAACACATTGAGCTTCACATGCACTTAATCAGACAGTTGATTCGGGATGTCTTTCTCATCTTGGAGTACATACCTACAGAGGAGCAGGTTTCTAAAGTCTTTGCTAATCCTTTCGCATCTTCATGCTACCTTCATTTATTCTCTATGCTTGGAGTGAAGGAAGTTGTCCTTGGGGGTCTCATTGAGGCCTTCCTTACTTCATGTTTTTTTATCATTCTTTTTCCATCTCTTTTTTGGAGTAGAGTTTTTCCCATGTGGTTTTCTCTATTTCTCCAGTTTATAGAGATTTGGTTGTGATTGGGTACCTCATCAAGCTTTGTTGTTGGGAGCCAAATTTTCTTTCATCATGTAGTTGCATTTGATTTCATGCATTTAGTTTGCAGCTTCTCCCTAAGCTCATCTTAAGGGGGTGTTAGAGTAAAAGGTAATTTTACTTAAATAGTTTAATTAAGTCACCTTTTATTCCTTCTTAAGATTTTCTTAGTTATGCACTGTGTGTATTTAATAATTATTCTAATTATTAAATGCATTCTCATTTAGAGTTGCACACCTTTTAGGGTTGCACAATCTCATTTTATAAGGATTGTATTGTATTTATTTTTTCATTCCCTCTCTGAATGATAATCATTTTCTTCAGAGCCATTATTGTTTTTTTGCCTCCATTCTTCTCTTGTGATAGGTATTTTGCTTGCAAGTGTTCTTGGGATCTCTGAAGTTGTATTTCTCAACTTCCTCATTAAGATTTTGGTTCTATCTACAATCCTAAATATGATCATAGTCCCTACTCTAACCTTAACACTAGGAATGGGAACATCCAGTAACAACTAATAAGGCAATATGGAAATGTGAGCTCCAAAAATCTATATCTAAAGTGTTTTGCTGGGGCCCACCACCATCAATCTAGGTGATAAAGAATAAATTACAAGCTTAGCTCACAATATTAAGCTAGCAATGAATCAATGCAAGTGCTAGTGCTAGTATTATATCTCATTTAAAAAAGGGCACAAATCCAAGTTTAGTAATAAACAAAATATAAATAAATCAAAATCAAAATTTCAATGGTTTTTCTTAAGTGAGTATTAATTGGAAACTACATAGGCAATGTGAAAAAGCTTTAATTTGCTACCAATAAATAAAATTCAATTTTATTAGAGGTGATATTAGAAATAGAAATATTAATAAATATGAATCTCAGTTATTTCACTCTTTCAAAGAAAAATTAATTACTACAGTTTTTTTAATAATATATGAATTACAATTTAAACTTTCAAATTAAAATTATTTTCTATTAAAAATATAATTATTAAGAGATATAAATCTCAATATTTTACTCTTTAAAAAAAAATAGATGCTATAGTTTTCTCACTAAGATATGAATTATAATTCAAACTTCCGAGTACAATTATCATTAAATTCTTGGTCTGGAAATATGACTCAATTTTCATTCTTGCAAGCAAAGTTAACGTCAGGTTCTTAATCTAGAATATAAATGTTGGCTTCACTGTTCTAAAGGACAACTATGGTGAAAATTGTCGAGCAAGAAATGCAAATCTCGGCGCCAACAGTTGAAATTTTTTTTTATCTTCAAATAGACTGAAAACTATCCAATACCAAAGTCCATAATGTTCACAGCCATTTGTAATATGAAAATCACAACATACAAAAACTTCGGCCCAATTCACTGGCATTCAATAACTTAGCGCCCATATTAATGAGACTTAAGGTGAAGAGGTTTGTGAATAAAACCTGTTTTAAAGGAGATAAATATCCTGAGGGTATATGTCATTCTGATCTGCATTGGCCCGACGAAATCCCCATCTGGTTTGAATCCATGACCGTATAAATATGTTACGCTCCATTTACATAATCTGCATCTACGAATTGGCCAAGCTTTAAATTCGCCATCCATCTTTTATGCATGCAACAAATAATATTAGGGTTTTCAATATATGTGTAAAAGAAAACAAAGACAATACTAAATTATGAAATTTCAATCATTGACGGACTGTAACTCTTGCTTAAATGTGCTTTGTGGAGCGAACAGACTTACCATTGCTTGAATCCAAGCTAGAAAGGAGAAAAGAGTAAAAAAAACGCAACAAAGCCTTGCATTCTATGGCACAAATTGTCGAATACGCAGAAAATGAAGAGCTTAAAATGGAAAGCCTTTAAAATCTGTTGCAACAGTGAGATCATTTGGAAAGTTTGCTTCTTCATTCGGGAAAGCCAAAAAAACATTCCAAAACATTCCAAAACATTTCAAAATAGATTCAAAATAGAATGTCGCATGGTCGAGTTCATAATTATCTTCACATTGCATTTATTTCATATTAATTGATGATTAATGAATTAATTTTTCATTAATTAAAAATAATTACACATTTTTGTTTCAAAATAAATTTGACTTGTGTGAAATTCAAATGTATATTTTTTAACTTAATATATTATTAAAATCAGTTATTTGTAATATGATTAGTTTAGAAAAAAAAAAAAAAAAATTCACAATTATTATAGTATCTTTTTCATTTTTAAGCAAGAATATAGCAACAAAT
The DNA here is from genome assembly GCF_030272615.1 of Cryptomeria japonica. Taxonomy (NCBI): domain Eukaryota; kingdom Viridiplantae; phylum Streptophyta; class Pinopsida; order Cupressales; family Cupressaceae; genus Cryptomeria; species Cryptomeria japonica. The sequence continues at coordinate 88,997,771 of NC_081407.1, read as the reverse complement.
AAAACACATCCTCTAGCACGTTGGGTGGTGGTAGCCATTGAGAGGACAACTACAACCATGTCACTTTGTGTTTGTTTGAGAGGAATGTGGCGGTGATTTCATATAGCACCTACCACATCCTGTATTGATGGCTTTGGCGGTCACGCGAAAAGCCTACATTAAGTGCGGCTAAAAGACTTGGCCACTGCGACGGGTTTTTTATGTGCTTGGGCAGTGTGCATGTCAATTTTATGATTGTGTTTCCATTATCTGCATTTATCTTCACTTCATTTGCACTCGCAGTTCATAATTAATTTTGGGTTTTCATTGTTTGGATACTTTTCTCGGTTTCATTGTGCATGCCCTTCTTTTGGCTTTCAGTGGATTTTGTTGAAACAGTGGTTCTTAGCTCTATTTGGTTTAACTGTCTATATGTATAGAAGGGAGGTAATTAATTTCAACTCCTGAATCTGGGTACCTTTTCAATTTGAAAATCTATCCATTTATCTTGTTTTGGCTATGTGCATCTATTACGAGCAATTTGTGTTGGCTAATGTAGGGTTTTGAGATATATAGCTATGGTTATTTTTTTTGTTGATTACACTTGCAGTTAATGAAATGACATTCCATGTTATGTGCATTTTTAGTCAATGAAATGAAATTTTAGGGTGTCTTCCCTATTATTTATTTTGTTAATTGCAGATGTGGATGATGGTAGGACATTTGAGGTTCTATGTGTTTTTAGTTAATGAAAGGAAATTTCACGTTTACTCTGTTTGTAGGGTTTGTGCATTTTGATAATGATTGCACTTGCACTTAATGAAAGGACATTTCAAGTTTCTTCATTTCAATTGTAGTTAATGGAAGGACATTTCAAGTTCTATGTGTTTTTTTGTTACTGGAATGAAATTGTTTTTTAGGTTTTATTTGTTTTGATACTGATTGCACTTGTAGTTAATGAAAGGACATTTCAAGTTTCTTAATTGTAGTCATAGTTAATGGAAGAACATTTCAGGTTCTATGCATTATTAGTTTATCACAGGAAATTTGAGGTTCTTTTCGCTTTTAGGGTTTTAGTGTTCCACTGTTTGTATGTGTTGCGGCCTATGTGTTTTGATTATTTTTTTGACACACATTCCTGATTGTTCATGTGTTGCTTGATGTAGGTTTTGAGATATATAGGTGTAATGTGGTGAAATATGAATGATGGAGATCAAGAGGAAACTAATCTTTCACTCCAATGAGAGTTGAGGGTTTCACTACAGATTCCCTTCAAACACTTTTCACTAAGTTACATTTGGAAGAGGAGAGGAGAATTCACTAGATTCAACCTTCAAAGATGAAGATTGAATTATGAATGAAATAGGAATGATAAGTTGATCCCCTCTTCCTTATTTGAAATGGAAAGGAATTGATTGAACTATCTAGTGCAAAAGTGACAATGAACTGATTATAACTTAAGATCAGGATATGGGATGAAGCTATGCACTTGGATCTAGCAGTAATATATCAAGACGAAGTCGCCCTGAGAATTTGAGGAAAAGTTGCTCGAACCATGGCAGGAATGTACATGGTCCTCCGAAAAATTCATGAAACGAAAAGGGTTTTTCTGAATCTACAAATGGATCCTAAATCTGAAAGTACAGCCATGCACCTACAACCTACACATAGAAAAGATAGGAAAATGGGTTGGGATTGGGGGTTATCCTTTAAGTCAAACCCCAATTTTGGAATTAACCAACTAATGAGAGAAAGTATGTGCAAGTAGCATTTAAGATTGAATTGTAAATCACCTCAAGGGAGGTTATGGTAGCAAGGTTGATAGAAATGCTTGTGTGGAATTGAATGTTGTAATCAATCTCCTCTTCAATGGTTGAATCCTTGACTTGAATGCAACACCTAGCCTTCAAGGGAAACTTGAGAATGCTCAATGCTAGAAAATAATGCTTGAATGTTTGATCATTTATGCAACTTGACAAACTATAATTTTATCCAACTTCACCTTATGCAACTTTCACTTATGCAAATGAGAGGACAAATGCCCCTTAAATACATGTTATTGGATTTTATTTTCGTCGCGAGCCAACATCGGGGGAATTTCTAGCTCACAACACAACCCACAATGCATGCTCTAGAAAGGTCCTACCCCAAAATAGGGTAGGCACAGGGGCGCCACGCCCCTGTCCTGGGAGGACAAGGGTGCCACACCCCTGTGCTAGGGGGGATAGGGGCGCCATGACCCTTTCCTACCCCTTTCTCCAGGGTAGAGTTTGGAGAGGGTGATGCAGAGGCCAAGGAAGAAGCTGATTCTGAGGGTTAAGTAGTATCTGATCTCCGATTAGGCTAGAGGATTCGATCTTGCATAGGTGAGGACCCTAATGCAGTCAAAAACTTCTAGGGTCACAATTTTATGATATTTATCCCCCACTTTAGCGGGAGTATGAGCATATGCCAATACTGTCAGTAAATTACAAGGAAACAAGGTCGAAAGACTTTTACCATGTCAAGGAGGCAAGATGCGCCAAGCCCCCAATGGACTTAGGATCTTATGACTTCAATTAAAAAGGTAAAAGGGAAGATTGAGAAGGAAAGAACCATGACTGCAAGTAGCAAAGTTCCCCTTACTATGAGTCATGAAAGCAAGGATGCTAAATATTACAAAGAAAAACAAAGTTCACTAAGTAATTCTAAGTATCAAGAAGGAAAATATGAGTGGAGTGTATGCCCCCACGTTAAAGCAATCACGCACTCCTTATCAGGAGTGGTTTCTTTAAGGTAGGATACACCCAGGAGAGAGAAAAGAGAGGAAGCATGTTATCAAAAGGATTTATCCCCCAATCAAGGAATAAACCCAAGGATAATGAATACAAAACACGAGGTAGTTTCACTTTCTTTGGGGTCAGTATGTTGTATGATAACTCATGTGTATCATATATGTATGTGTATATAATAATTGTCATTCTCCAAAGAAGGACACTACCTTAGAAGAAAGGGAAGAGAGGATGTCTTTGAGTCAACATGAAAGAGACGAAGAAAAGATCTCAATGCTTTGCATCGTCCCCAAGTAGACATGTAGGGAAAAATAGAAGAAGAAGGATACACATAAAAGAATGGTCACAAACGAGTAAGAAAGGAGATAGAGAGAAGATCTACAATGCTAATATTTCTAATCTATCATGACATCCACCTCCTGATCTTGTTGATCACTATTTTGGGAAGGTGAGAAACACACTAGAGGAGCAACATCAAGCATAGAAGATGGAGCTATCACAAGATCCAAACAAGGACTATGATCATGTTGTAAGTCACTTTGTTCAATTATAGGAGCTAGGATTAGTGTTTGTGAAAACTCAGTTGATAAATGCTTGTCCACATCAACATACTCATACTCACTATTAGAAGCATTGGGAGTTGTATTGCCATCATGGATAACATTTTCACCCATCTCTTCATCAAATTTTAGAGAAAGAGGAGCAAGAACGCAAATATGAGTAAAACCATCACATGTTTCATGCAACTTATGATTTGGAGATGTAGGTTGAACATCTTTCTTAGGAGATGTAGCTCCTTGATGGAAGAGATTGAATTGTTTAGGCCAAAAGAAATCAATAGGAATACCGGGGCTTCTTTCGAATGGACGAAATAAACTATCATTTATAGTTATGATTTCTCCATTGTGAGGAAATTTCAAATATGTGTGGATTGGAGAAGCAATACCCTTCATGGAAGATAGCCAAGGATATCCCAACTTCACACGGAATTGCTCAAAAGAGGGTATGATAACAAAGTCAACATCCATTGATTTAGTATGAACTTCAATAGGAAGGGTGATAGAACCAATGGTAGGACAAGAGAACTGTCAAATAACTTCACTTCCACACTAGAAGAATCATATATTGATTTATACAATCATAAAGTGAAAAGATAGTCTTCAGTTATGACATTAACCATGCAAGAGGGATCAATAAGGGCACCACGACAAGGGATATCATTAGCCTTCACATCTATGTATAAAGGTCCATCGGGTTCTCTAATGGTCTCACTAGGGTCAAATGTAATACAAGGATCCTTAGGCATATCTTGTGTTTCTACCATATTAACCAAGTTCGAAGCCATAGAGGTGAATTCCTCAGAAGAGAAAGAATTAGGCACAATCTCAATAATGTTAGAGGTATGAGAAGGCAAGGGATCAATGAAAATCTTAAGATTTTGATTAGGAGGAGCGACTAATTTATTCCCTTTATCATTCACACCCGCCACAGATATATTATTATCAATCAAGTCTTGACTCTTATTCTTCAAAGAAAAACATTTCTCAGTATCATGACCAGGTTGACGATGAAATTGAAAGAAGGAATTATTATCAAAATAAGGGGATACAAGTTTAGAAGGATCAATTTGTTTTATAGGGGGAAGTTTGATAACATTTATGTGCAACAACTGAGACATGATACTATATAAAGATTCATTCAAAGAAGTAAATTGTGGGTTAGTGCAGGATCAAGGGGGGCCAAAAAGTGGCGATGTGAAAAAAATAGCCTTCCTCACTCACCTAAAAATGCAAAAATTCGTGTTGACTTTTTGCTTGGCCTGGGTGTCAGTACACCTTGGCCTGGTAATTACCTATGCAAATCGGATATCGGATTAAATTGGATATCTAATTTTATCTGATATCCGATTTTTATTTGTAATTTTAATTTAAAAAATATATTATATGTTATGTATTATATAATACAATATTATATATAATATAATATAATATAATATTAAATTATATTATATATTATATAATATTGTATTGTATTATATATTATAATATAATATTATATTATATTATATTATATTATATTATATTATATTATATTATAATATAATATAATATTATATTATATTATATTATATTATATTATATTATATTATATTATATTTGTATATGGTGAAAATGGATAACAATAATAATAATATTGAAAGGCTAAATGAATTCAACCACAAAACCCTAGCCTAACAATCAACAAAGATCCACCATAACATATGAAGATTACCTAAGACAATGCAAAATAAAACAAAATCACAAAGATTATAACATCACATGTCCAATAGGGTTTTGATCTCCATTCTTCCTATCTCCATTGATCTTGCTTGATATATTTGCTCTCAGATTTTATATGCACAAGAGCTCAACAAAGAACGAAATGTGGTTGCAAATAGAATCGTAGTGTAGCCAATTGATCAAGTTGTTAGCATGAATAGTGATTAGGGCATTAGGGTTTGATAATGAAGAAGGGATCTCTTTAAATAGAAGACACAATAAGAAATGGAGGGATAAGATTGAGAGGTGTAAAAAAGGAGGTCGGCTAGGATTAGAGGGTAGGTAAAAGAAATACCAAAATAATGAAAGAGGTAGGTAGTGTATGAATTAAGAGATGAATGATGTGTCATGTGTAGAAAAAGATAATGAATTAATTAAATAAATAAAGATTTATTTAATTAATAGAAGAAATGGGATAATTAAATAAATAAAATATTTATTTAATTTAGGAAAGGATAATTTAAATAAATAAATGTATTTATTTAAATGAGAAATAAGGCTAGAAGAGGATAAATGAATTAATTAAATAAATAAAGATTTATTTAATTAATAGAAGAATTAGGCTTAGATAATTAAATAAATAAAATATTTATTTAATTAGACATGACAATTTTGAGTGTCTACATTTTGCCCCTCTTTGAGACAATGCGGCTTGTCGCGTTGTTTCAAAGAAGATAAGATGAACTGATACAGAGTTGCCCCAGTATGGGAATGATATGCCCCCTCGAGAGATTGGATGAAAATGTCTGAAAAGATTGCAGACAATCTCTCAATAAGAAAGAATGGACTGACCGGATAAAGTGACAAAGTCACGGGATAAAGAAGACTGACTAGGGAAATGAAGGCGAGGGCTAGGGTAGGCTATAAGATAGACCACGGGAAAAAGACATCCTCATTGTCATCTACACCTTCATGAGATCAAAGTGCAGAGCGAGAAAAGAGTAGCAGCAGTCAGCAGCGATGGCTTTCGTACACAGATTTGACCGCATTCACTGATTTCAGAGACCAGCAGAGGCAGGAGAGTCGGTAAGTACCACCAAACCTCCTTGTACTTTGACGCATTTAATTTGGTCATTAATGCATGCCGAATAGAGAAATAAATGTGCTTAGAAGTAGGGTGCAAAAAATGCAAAAATCGGGAAACCGCATCTGCGTCGGTGTCAAGCGCGTCTATGTCCGTGCCAGGAACGTCTGTGTCTGGAACCACGTTTGTGAAAAATGCGGGCGCGTCTACATCCTTCAGGGGCGTTTATGTTGCAAAGTCGCGTTTGTGAACAATGCAGGCACGTTTATGTCAAACAGGCACGTCTGTGTTGTTTAGGCGCGCTTGTGTAGTCTATAGGCGCATTTGTGAGTTAGAAACGCATTTATGTCTGAAAAATGCAAGGTTTTATCTTCTAGGTCAAATCGACAGTTCTGTGATGAACATATGCTATCGATTGGATAAGCTGCTGAGAGGATACACTCAAGCAGGTCCTCTAGGAAGACTAGGATAGATCAAAGCACTTTGTGATGAACAGGGAGCACCAAGATAGAGTACTTTGTGATGAATAGGGAGTACCCAAAGTATGAGCAGCACTTTGTGATGAACAGGGAGTGCAAGATGTGAGTAACACTTTGTGATGAACAGGGAGCACTACTAGGATAGATAGCAACACTTTGTGATGAACAGTGAGTGTCACTAAGATAGATAACCATATGCATTTAGATAGAAAGTAGCATTTTGTGATGAACAGTGAATGCCACAATGACTGACATGATTGATTTGTTTGACTGCAAGAGTATTTGCCTATGTTAGAGTCACGAGAGAGATTCCCGTCGACACAAAGGTTGCGACCGGAGTTGTTGTTTCAGGATAGAGCTGCCATCGAGGAGATGGGTTTGAGACATGTGCTGTATGTGCCTGAGTTTTGGGCAAACATGGGTTTGCTGACTGCGCTGGCTGAGAGATGGCATTCAGAGACTTGCACATTCCATTTGCCGATGGGGGAGATGACAGTCACCCTTGAGGATGTTTACAGGATTCTACATATACCGATTGATGGAGATCTGATTCCATATGATCGCGACAGAGACAGAGAGGCTTTGAGACGGGTGTTTCAGGATCCCGACCTAGAGATGAGAGCAGGACATGTGGCATGGGACACCATGACCGCAATAGGGTTAGCCTTGCCAACTGTGATCGGAGGAGCTATCAATGGGTTCTTATGTCCGGACAGGGCGACACGGGGGTTGGCAGTGGGCTGGGGAGGAGCATTGGAGACACTGGTGACGCAGCACACCAGATATGCATGGGGTCCATGTGTGTTGGCCCATTTATATTATGAGCTTCACCAGTTTGTATACCATGGATCAGTGGGACTGGGCTGTGGAGTGACACTACTGCAGGTTTGGGCGTACGAGCATCTGCCTATTACGCGACCAATACATTTTAGAGGGAGAGGTCATGGACGAAGTTTTGTTCATCTTTATGACATGATCACTTCGCAGCCGCGGATTAGCAGGTTAGAGTATTGGCGGCGAGTGATAGATGACATTGACGTAGTCATCTGGAGGCCGTATCTGGGATGTGAGGAGTGGGAGGATGACGCAGTGGAGCTGCCTTACACCTTCCGGAGTAGGTATCTGATTGGGCAGACGCCCTATATACTGGAGAGATAGCTGGTGGATAGAGTATGTAGGTAGTATGGTAGGATCCAGAGGATGCCACAAGGCTCGGGTATGTATGCCTGCATAGTGAGGGATCAGGCGCAGTTCGGGCCTTTATTGTCATATGATCAGGCGCTGACACAGCTGGCAGAGATGGTGCCCTTACCCTGGGATATGTGGCCAGAGATCGAGGACGCCGGGATGGATGCAGAGTATGCAGCATATTGGGCCGAGCATCCATTCCCTCGATTGACAGATCCAGGAGAGCTACTGGAGGGAGATGGAGGAGGAGATGATGATGATAATGGTGGGGGTGATGGAGGCCGAGGCCGACGGAGGCAGAGGGGAGTAGTTAGGGAGAGGAGGGTGGCACCTCGGAGGGAGGGTGGATAGGAGGGACAGGCCCAGGTGGTGAGGGGTCGCGATGGATTGCCCCTGCAGGTACCAACAACACAGGGTCCTAGAGCACAGGGACAGAGATAGGGACAGGTACAGGGACAGGTGCCAGTACAGGCACAGGAGCAAGGACGGAGACAGGTACAGGGACCTAGACATGTACCGAGATAGGTACCCATTTAGGCACCAGTACAGGCACAGGGGCAGGCACCCGCAGAGGGAGAGCCACAGGCAGAGGCAGAGGGTGGGGATCCAGAGGAGGATGAGCTGATTGAGCTCAGGGAGATCTGCCAGGGCCAGGTAGATGAGATCCAGGATTTGGAGAGGGAGAGGGACCAACTCAAGACTAGGCTCAGGGATACTGAGCGGGAGAGGGATCAGGCGATTCAGCGCTACATGGAGGCTAAGACAACACTGAGGGCAGGGAGGCAGGCGACGGAGGACACAGGAGCAGGCTACGCATATGTCCTGCGAGCCGGAGAGGAGATTGCCTACTGGAGGGACCTATATTATGGTGTCGTGCCAGCGGATCAGTGGGCGAGGAGCTTCCATAGACCATCACGGATAGCGACAGCTATGGGAGGGAGTCGGAGGAGACAGGCATCGAGTGGTGGGGTCATGGGTCCTCCACCACCACCAAATAGAGGGGACAGGCAGGATGATCTTGGGGCAGGTCCTTCTAGGGCTCAGATTTCGTCAAGGCTAGGCGGCTTCGAGGGAGGGAGTTCATCATAGCCATAGAGGGCTCCCTTGTATCAGTATTTGTACCATTTTTGTATTGTAGACACCTGCGGGTGATTGTGTAGCCATATGATTTTGACATCATTGTATCCTGACACTGTTGATTATATATATGAGATGATTCATTTTTGCGGCAGCTATATGCATGTGTACCTATGTGATGAGATGTTCTTATGATGATGCTTATGATATGGATGCAAATATGTATATGATGCAATGCAATATTTTTGTTCTTTTATGTTTTATATGTGTATGCATGATGCAAATGTGAATGTATGTAATGCAGATGAATATGATAATGCAAATGTAAATTGTGCTAATAGGTGTTGTGTGCAGGATTTGATGCAGTTGTGATATCTATATGTATGTATGAAATGCTTATATGTGGTAATGTAGGTGCAAACTATATGAAATGAAAATGTTTTTGGTGTGTCATTATACTCAGTCATGTGATAGCAGGCTACGCGGACTCAAGAAGGACGATGGAAGTCAATCAAGAAAGGGGGATGAAAGATAGAAGATATGAATGTGAAAGAGCTTCTTGTGCATTATCATCATTGAGCTTTATTATGGAAAGTAGGTTATGACAATTGAGGCATATGTTCAACCCAGAAAGTCATTGTACCTGTTTGCATGGAGATAAGAAAGTCATAAACAATGAATGCCCTAGTTCATACTAGACTCACAGTGTCCTCATATCCTTGGACAAGTCATAGCATTACTAAAAGACAATCCATAGACAGCAAACAAAAATAGGTGACGATACCCCATCCTCGCCTTTCTAGTCAAAGACATCCTGGAGATATAATCTCTAGTCAGAGACATCCTGGAAAAGTTAAAAGACATGTCACCTTAAGATAAAATCAAAAGAAAACCAAGACTTGACACCAACATCCACTGTAGTCCTCAAGTTTAGTGTCTCTTGTCACTTGTATAAGTCTTATTTGATTGTGGTCACAATGTTTACTTTCACAAAATGGATAGATAGCACTGAACCATAATGTTGTTTGAGTCTGTTGAAAGATTTGATTTTGTTGAAGCCCACTGTTGCTGTTGTAACTGACTGAATCCATGAAACTGATACTTTATTGCAGAGAAGACGAAACTTTATTGCTGATCTATGATGCAAATGTTGCTTTATTGCGGATTGTGCGCAAATAGACTGGAGGAAGCTGGAAGAAACTGTACTCCTTGAAACATGTGATGTTCTTAGTTCCACACCCATCACTAGACGTAGGATTTTCCTTAGCCACAGATAGGATCTGATTTATTATGGATGGAAAGGGAGGTGAAAAGGGAGGTTTATTATGAATGGCTAACCAATCTTGGGTAGATCAATAACAAGCCATGATGGGAATGGGTAAGTTTATTATGAACGAATAGGTTGTGAGTGTGTGCAAAGTGAAAGGATGAAACTGAATCCTGAAGGAGGGAGGAGCAAAGTCTCTATGCATGGTGCTGGGAACCCAGTTTTCACCATGGTACTTGCCCAAGGCACCACCGAAGTGGTTTTCACCGTTGGACGAAATTATTTCTCTTTACTTTTTTTTAAATTTTTTCAATGTTTTTTGTTGTCACAAGGCGCCTGTTTGCCAGGTTTTCACCAAGTAACGATTTTTTTGTTTTATAATTTTTTTGTATTTTTGAATTTTTTGATTTTTTTATATTTTTGAATTAGGATATTCCAGAGAACTATGTGTAAAATCTGCGAAGATGCATGCTGTTCATAGGATCCTCCAAAGGTTCACCTTCTGTAGTTGAGAGCTGATATGCCCCAGATCTATATACTACTGTAATGATGTAAGGACCAAGCCAATTTGGTTTGAACTTGCCCTTCTTCTCTCTGTCTTGTTGATTTTTAGGATGTTCTTTGAGAACTAAGTCACCCACCTTGAATGTGTGAGGCTTTACCTTATGATTGTAGTTGCAATGTTCTTTGACTGAATGATGTGTAGCTTGAGTGACTGTCTTCCTTGATAAAGGAACTGAGATAGAATTACTAGTGTGTGGACTACACAGGCCCATATGTGTGTCACCTGAAGAAGTTTGGGCATCCCTGATAGCAAAGTCCTTCGAGGAAGCTCCATTAAAGGTCCATGATGTATCACCAAAAGGAGATGGATGTGTGGAACAAGTGGATGAGTGATGAAGGCTTATGATTGTGAAAAGAAGTGAAAGTAGGATAGCATGATGGAGACTTAGGATCAACAAGTAATCTTTTTGACTTGCAATTGTAGAATTTTTGCCCCCAGTTATTTTGATATTAGGGGAGATCAACTCTTTCTCTTTTTGCTTCATAGGATTTTTATCCTTGACTTTGATTTTTGTAGAGTCCAATAGCTTTTGATTTTGATTTGGACTGAAGGACTTTTCTTTATTATTGACTTCTAGATTTTTCTTTTCAAAGCTTGATTTTTGATCCCCAATGAGTAAGGGCTTTTGTAATTCTTGTTGATCCAAGTTTGGAAGTGGAGTGGAAATGGAATGAGTGGATGATATGGTAAAGCTATGTGAGTTATCAAGAGGGCTGGCGATATGCTCAATAGATTCTTCGCAGGAACCACTCTTAGGACTATTGATATCAAGAGATGCTTGCACCACTAGAGGAGATTTGCATTCAGACTTAGTAGCCACAACACTAGGTGGTTCACACCCAATTCCTTAGCATTGCATATTGCTTGTAGATTGTTCTTGTCGATTGAATACCTTAGGAAATAGTGGGAGTTGATCAACATGAAAGATATACTCACCACATCCCAGGTCTTTAATCTTGAAGTTTTCTTTGTGCTCTGCTTGCTTTGATGTAGAAGCTTTTAAGGATTCTGGATCCACATATGCTAAAGATGGAATAGCTTCTCGATTAGCCAGAATTGTTATTTCTGATCTAGGTCGCAGATTGTTGCAATATATGAATGGACTTGGGTCAGCTTTGATAGTCACTTCAACTCCATTATGTGGGAACTTGATACATTGATGATATGCAGATGGGACTGCTCTCATCTCATGAATCCAAGGATGTCCTAGCAATATGTTGTATGTGAGATCTAGATCAAGGACTTGACAAACCACATCCTTTGTAACTGGCCCAACTCTGAGAGGTAAGGTGACTGTGCCCTTGGATGAATGCTCTTCATCATCATATGCCTTGATAGTAATTTTGTTTGTAGAATTCATAGCTTTGTCAGAATATCCCAATTGTTTAATAGTGCTCAATGTGCAAATTCTTAGACCTGCTCCTCCATCTATCAGGACTCATTTGATTCTATGTTTGTGTATGAAGGCCTCAACATGTAAAGGTGCATTATGTGGCTGACTTATGGAGGCGTCATCGACTTTTGTGAATGTAAGGGAATGTGGAATGGAAAGGTATCCCACCATGGCTTGAAACTGGTCCACGTTCAGATCAGTAGGAACGGCGGTGTCTCTCAAGATTTTGTCAAGAATAGCTTTATGAGTAGGGGATATGCGTAAGAGCTCAAGGATGGAGATGAGCGTGGGTGTCTTCCCTAACTGTTCTACAAGGTCATACTCAGGCTTGGTTTATGAAGAAGCAGTATTTTTAGTGGAGGCACCTGGCAGCGTAATTTTACCTCGACGAGTTGTAACATGACATTCAGAGGTAGGTTCGGAAGAAGATCCAACACCTCTTAGAACAATCTTGGGTCTCTGAGGAGGATTCTCAGGGTTTTTGTTCTTGATGGTAATAGTAGAGATATGATTGTCCATCGAGATGTGATTGATAGTTGAGTCATAGTTGTAAGGTGCTCTAGTATAGTTGGCTTGATCATCTGTGACTTTAGCTTTTCCTTTGTCATGCTTTGGGAATGGTTCCTTAAACATCTCATGTTCTTGATTGGATGAGTGTCCCTCAATCTCAATATCACCTCTATCAATGAGATCTTGCACAATATTCTTCAGTCAATGACAATTTCCTGTCTTATGACCCTTGCTCTTATGAAATTCACAATACTCATCATCATTCCACCAATTTGGTTTGACCTTTGGTTCATATGGAGGAAAATCTGGAACTGTGATCACTTTATTTGCCACAAGCTTTTTGAAGACTGATTCAATTGGTTCTCCCAATGGGGTGTACTTCCTTCATGGTCTAGAAGTTGTTTGAGTATTCACTTGATTGTTTGTAGAACTTGATCCCGAAAAGATGAATTTGGTTCTCACTGTATTGGCATCAACAACACCATCATTGACTGTGTTCTTTATTTTATTCCAAAATCTTGGCTTGTCCTTTCCTTTAAAGTCATCTTTGTTTTCCTTGAATATATTAATGACTCCTTGTTCAATTAGAACCTTTTCTGTTGCTAAGCCTTTTTCAATGACATCCTTGAAGGTGGACAAACAAGCTTTTCTTAGATCATAGCCAATGTCCCTGTTAACATTTTGTGTGAACATTTCTACCATTTTTTTCTGTGGAATTTCACAAGAGCATCTGCTGGCTAGATTTCTCCATCTTTGTAAAAATGATGCAAAATATTCTCCCTCTTTTTGCTTGGTATTGCACAAAGTAGTGATTGAGACATCTGTCTCTATATTGTAAGAGAAATGCTGAATAAATGCCTCTGTTAAGTCACCCCATGACTTAATACCAGGTGGTAATTGAGAGAACCATTCCATAGCTTGATCGCCTAAGCTTTGTGGGAACAATCTCATCAAATATGTTTCTTCTGCCGCTACCTCAATGCAAGCTATGAAAAATTGTCTTATGTGTGCCTTGGGGTCTCCTTTTCCTCTATACTTGTCAAATTTTGGCATCACAAAGTGTGCAGGAAATGGAGGCATTGGAATGCTCTTGTCAAATGGATAAGGACATATGTCTCTCATAGTGTATGTTGGTTTTGGTGTACTCATGTCCTCCATTTTCTTTTGTAAATCTCTGATTTGTTGCTCCAAATTGCTCTTAGGTTGAGATCAACTTCTTGTAGCATACCCCATGTTTGAGACACCAATTTGAGGAGGAGCTTGTTGCATGTATGGATGATATTGATCATACACATGTTCATATGGAGGAGGTCTATATTGATGCGGCATATATGGAGCACTTTGCATAGCTTCATGTTGAGGAACCCCATATCTATTTTGTGCATGTATACCATATTCTACAGGCATGTCATGTTCTATTGTGTTGCCCCCAAATTTGACATGAGGTTTCCTTGTGTCCAAATTTTGAGCATGCCTTTGAATGTCCAATTGTTTTGGTTGATCCATAGCTTGAGCATGTGATTGAGCATATCTGTCTGCATAAGACTTCCATAATGGTCTTCGAAGGTAAGTATCATATGTTTGACCATGTGCATGTGGGACTTCTGGTTTTTGAAGCAAAGCTGATGGTGATTCAGGTACCATATGCGGTCCTCTATTTCCTCCACTATTAGGTCTCCTTTGATCCATATTAGAGTGAGTTTTTTGCGAAGGTCAGTTTTCCATAAGTTGAGACATGTCAAAGTCATGAGGTATTTTAGCTCCACTTTGTGCCATCATGTGTAAGAAGTATTGTCGATCCCTTCTCATTATTTCTTCAACCAATCTATTGAAATGGGGATTCATAATGGATTCTTCTACATCTGCTGAATGTATTGAAAAGTTGTCCACATTGTCATTGTGTGTATCATTGTTGTTTGTAGTGTCTGCGTTTTTCACATTTGGAATGTTTCTATAAACATCCATGTCAGGCAATGTAGTGTGCTCAGGATTGAAAAATAAATCGTTATCATACTCATAAGAACTCATGTTTGTGGACTCTTGAGCTTCTTTAGCTTTTCTCCTAGATTTTTGAAGATGGGTTTCAACCATGAACTAGGTGTTTGACCAAGATGTGAGAGACTAGATGAAAAATGGAAAGAGTATGGAAGACCAAGAGTTGTATGGAGTGTAAATGAGTCTGAGGTGTACTTGCAATGTCCAAAATGTAAGACCAAGTATGTATGTAGTAGAGTAGGTGTGACTTCCAAAGAGAGGATAGTTTCTCTTGATGAGGTAAGCTGACCTTGACTCTAAGTAAGACCAAAGGAGACCCAAAGGTAAGAAACCTTGATGAGGGACCACTTAGCAAAGTGTAGTTGTATGTAGTGTGTTGACAAAGTATGATGAGGACAAGCAAGTGACCTTTTGACTCAAGTTTAGACAATTGTGATTGTAAAATGAGATGTGAAGCAATGATGGATTGTATGAGACCCAAAGACAGGTTGAATGCTAGATGAAACCTGAAGAAACAACCTAGGAAGCTCAAGTATTCCGAAACTGATTTCTTTTGTTTGCTGGACTGTAAAAATTTTCAATTTTGGACACAGACGCTTTTTTATACTTCACAGACGCGATTCCCAGACACAGGTGTGTCTCTGTTTGACACAGACGCTGCTAGACACATAGACGCTATAATGCCCTTCACAGATGCGCTTAGATTACTCAGACACGGTTAAAACAGACACAGACGTGTTTCTGTAAACTTCGTGCAATTTTTCCAATCTGTGAAGTTGTTTTGTTGTGACCAAATCCGACTGTTTGACTGTTTTTCGTGACAAGAAGACACAATGTTGATGAGGACTCAATGTTTGCAAGTGTTTAGACTCCAAAAGTGTGTTGTTTGATGTAAAATGTTTTGCATACACTTGAAGACACAAAAGACACAATGTTTTGTTGTTTGGTCTTGAATGTTTGAATGTTTAATATAAGACAAGCACAATTCTTATGGCTGGCCAAGACAATAGTTGTTGATCCCACATAGGGTTTTACCCTCGAGGCTACGCTATTTAGAGTGGATACTTAGATGCTTGACCTCACTGGCTCCACCCTCGGCACTCACTTCTCAGGTCAGCCAAGCATCAGTCCCCATGAAAACTCCCCATGGCGAACTTTGTATCTCTACTAAGAACCGTATGTGTGTGGGCCGCTACCAGAGGTCTGACCTCCTGCCCCAACAACTAGAAGGATTTGGGCTTCTAAAACAAAAAGGTGCTAGTAAGGGCATCTGCTCGTGTGGCCATACATGTGGCACTTTCAGCTCTGTAAATACAGAAGGCTCCCAGCCGGTAGGGGTTACGCCCTACAAATGATCAAATAAATTTGATCAAATGGGTTTATGGGGAGACATAGTGTCGGTATGAACTAATCAGCACACGTTATTCATAGTTTTCACCATGAATATATTTATTTATAGTGGTTTGGAAGAAGATGGCTTTTCTTTTGCTACCACTTGGGTCGTTCTCTTCTCACTAGTAGTCCTAATGACCACACGGGAAGACAGGCCCTCTAAAGATTAAACAAAAAGAGCCTATTGCTCAAGACACAAAAGACAATGATTCAATTTTAGTGCACCAATGGAAGTGTTTGCTAATCTATGAAAACAAGGCACACAACAAAATTTCAAAACCCTAGCCAAGGACCTGCAACAAAATTTGTTAGTAGTTTGGGTTGTTTCAAATGATCACCCCTTCCTGCAAGCACACAAGTTAGGTAAATTTTAGAAACCCAAAAGACTTTGTGAAAGAGGGGCCTTCAACAAAAACGTTTTGCTTCCAAAACAAGCTGCACAAACTTAGTTAGCTAGATCTAAAAGGGTTAGTCCAAAAATAAACCAGATCTGAAACCCTAAGTGCGAAATCCGAAAATTGAATCAATGAAAATTTGAAAATTTTGAAATAGTAAAAACATAGACGCTGTTACCCATGACACAGACGCGTCTGTATGACACAAACGCGATTCTGTGATTCACAGACGCGGCCAAAAATCACAGATGCCCTTCTCCGACACAGACGCGGGAAGAAATAACGCAGACGCGCTTTTGAAACACAGACGCCCCTGTCTGAAACCTGCAAAATAAAATTTGTTGAAAACACAGACGCGATTCCAGATTCCGCAAATGCTCCTGAAACTCAGAGACGCGATCCAAAAGTTCGCAGACGTGGAAAAACTTAAAATGTCGTCGAAAAATGTCCGATCTGCAACTTCAAAAACGCAAAATCTGTAACAAAAAGGTTAAATGCAAAGGGACAAGAGTCCCACCGGGCGTGCCAAAATGTATATGGTGAAAATGGATAACAATAATAACAATATTGAAAGGCTAAATGAATTCAACCACAAAACCCTAGCCTAACAATCAACAAAGATCCACCATGACATATGAAGATTACCTAAGACAATGCAAAATAAAACAAAATCACAAAGATTATACCATCACATGCCCAATAGGGTTTTGATCTCCATTCTTCCTATCTCCATTGATCTTGCTTGATATATTTGCTCTCAGATTTTATATGCACAAGAGCTCAACAAAGAACGGAATATGGTTGCAAATAGAATCGTAGTGTAGCCAATTGATCAAGTTGTTAGCATGAATAGTGATTAGGGCATTAGGGTTTGATAATAAAGAAGGCATCTCCTTAAATAGAAGACACAATAAGAAATGGAGGGATAAGATTGAGAGGTGTAAAAAAGGAGGTCGGCTAGGATTAGAGGGTAGGTAAAAGAAATACCAAAATAATGAAAGAGGTAGGTAGTGTATGAATTAAGAGATGAATGACATGTGTCATGTGTAGAAAAAGATAATGAATTAATTAAATAAATAAAGATTTATTTAATTAATAGAAGAAATGGGATAATTAAATAAATAAAATATTTATTTAATTTAGGAAAGGATAATTTAAATAAATAAATGTATTTATTTAAATGAGAAATAAGGCTAGAAGAGGATAAATGAATTAATTAAATAAATAAAGATTTATTTAATTAATAGAAGAATTAGGCTTAGATAATTAAATAAATAAAATATTTATTTAATTAGACATGACAATTTTGAGTGTCTACAATATTATATTATATTATATTATATTATAATATAATATTATATTATATTATGAAATAATATAATATTATATTATATATAATATAACATAATATTATATTATATAATATAATATTGTATTATATTATATATTATATAATATTGTATTATAATATAATATAATACAATATTATATAATATATAATATAATATAATATTATATTATATTATATTATATTATATTATAATATATATAATATAATATAATATTATATTATATTATATTATATTATAATATATATAATATAATGCAATACATATTATATAATATATTATTATATTATATATGTTATTTAAAAATAATTTAAGTGTTGAAATCGGATATCCAATAAAATCGGATATCCGATTTTCTGAGACTTTTATATTTCGACAGTGACAGTCCCGTGAGTCATTTTTAACTCACGGGTCGCACGAATTCGTCAAAATTCGATATCTGGTCCATCTGATATCCGGTTTTTTGACAAAAAATTGCTAAAAAATAGATTTAGAGGTAATAATTTTGTCGTTTTGAATCATTTTCATTCATTTTTTGTATTTTTTGTGAATGTTTATTTGATTTTTCATTGAAAATATGGTTTTTTTCATGAAAACTAGGTTTTTTTAAAATCAAATACCTAATTGTTTAAATTTGTTAACTAAATTTAATTGTTTACATTCAATTAAGTTAAAAATGGGGGATAACAATGAAAACACTGACCAACCACAACTACAACAACCAAACCCTCATTTGCCAAACACCCCCCTCAATTCAAGATTTGATTGCACAAAATTTGAATGAATTGAGGGGGATTGCAGAAGTATATCATAGGATCCCTCGTCTAAACCCATTGTTTGATCCTCTCATGTCGATCGTAAAAAGTATGGAAACCATGACTAAGGAGCACAATGCCGCCCTTTTGTGGTGAGATTCTATGAAGGAAAAATATGCAAATGGCTTGTCGTATAAGGATATCAAGGGTCTTGAGATATCCAATGCCGAAATCACCTCATTGTTTGTCAATCCCCGTACTGGTCAGCCTGTAGATCCCCCAAAAAAAGAACTTTCTATCAAATGGTGCACAAATGATGGGATTGTGAAAAACTTTTGGGATCGTTGGTGGATGGTTTTCGACAAACCACCCAACAACAATCTTGATATCCCCTTCTATTTCATAAAAAAACTGTATGCTGAGTTTGTTTTACACAAACATGTGAACTACTTTGACATCCAACCTTTCCAGGGTGTAGGTTTAGGTATGCCCCAAAATAGACCTGGGGCAGTCAGAGTAGTCCAGGGCCCATATGTCCCCCCTCCTCCTATTGATCCCCCACCTATAGTTCAGCATCCTGATATCATTTGTGAGGCGGCTTCACGGACCATATCGGCTATTCACTCTTTGAGTAGCCTTTTGGTTTCTCAGGCCGCGTCAGTAGCTCAGCCTACTTTTGATGGTAGTGGTGCATCGGGTGGTGTTGACACGTCATCCTTGGCTCCACACATATGCGTGCCCCATAGTTGTGTCATGTGTGGGCACGTATGCTTGGGTCCAGTTGGACAACCCGTTGATCCTGTTGTGGATAGTGCAGATTACGAGGTGCATGAGATGCATGATGCACCAGAGGTTATTACACAGACTGGAGGATACCCTGGGGAGTCCTCACATGCTAGAGGCGAGGAGGCACTATCATCAGACATTGATGATGTATTGGTAAGATTTGTGTTTTCACAATTCATGTTATATTTTAATTAAATATTTATAAATTAGATAATATTAAGTACTAATTTTTATTTACATGGTCTGTTTAATAGTTGATGACCGAGGATGAGTTGAGACAGATTCAGGAGGGCACCTTGTCGGCCATTTCATTTGGCCTCGATAGCTTGACGGTACATATATTATTGCACCTAGTTGTTTGTATTTTATTGTACACACATGCTCATCATTTATATTTGTATTAATTATATTATGTAGTAACTTGCATGTATATCTTATTTTACTCTTGTAGGGCACAAGCAGCACAAGTGTGATGCAGTGTGATCTAGGATCTGGTAGTGCAATTAGAGACAAGGGAAAGGTAATTGAATGCAAATATGATTGAATGAATAGTTTAAATAACTTATAGTGATTATACATGTCTAGACATAGATTGATAGTTTCATATACTTGTTGTGTATATATACAAAGAACTCTTGGCTTCACATCCTTGATGACTACACCTAGTATACTTGAAGAAGAAGAGATGCCTCGAGTAGATGTTTATTTTATTATTTGATTAGTAGATATAATTTGTTATTATCAATGACAATTATATGCTAACTTGTATCAATCTCATGTTTCTGAACATATGTAGGTTGTGTATCAAAATATTCAAAACATACCTCCTCTACCAAAGACATACATCAAGATTCCTACAAAGCTGAAGAGAAAATGTGAAGATGAGGTAAACATGAATAGTTCAATTAAATAGTTCATTTTTATGTTAACTTTTTGAATGTGAATTATATAATATAACTAATATTAATCATGGTTTGTTTTTCTTGTGCAGGATCCTTCAGAGCCGAGCAGTGTGGCGAAGAGGATCGATTTTGATGATCCATCAGCAGCTTAGGATGTTATAGATAGTTTTGGGATGCTTACATGTCTAGTTGGCATGTATATTTTGTATATGGACATACATTCACGTATTCAGACATACATTTTGTTTCAGTTGGTGTTTATGACATATTTGTGTATGGACATACATTTGTAATCATTCGACATTTTTATATATGCAGAAGTTGATATTCGATCATATAAATTGTTGCTCATCTGTGTGTGGTGTTATCATGGAAATCTTTAATCTTCATTCCAATAATTAACAATGGTTAATAATGGCTATTTAATGAACAATACAATTCATTTCATTTCATCATAAGTGTTGTTTTTATAATGAACAATACAATACAATTTATTTAATGAACAATACAATTCATTTAATCAACAATACAATAAAGTTCATTCAATGAACAATACCCTATGCATGCTCCTATTTTTCCCCCCCACTCGATCGAACGCTCGGGGTCATACCCTACCGACGTCGTCCCTTGAGCGCCCTAAGTGCTCAAAATTGTCAAACACGTACGGGCCCTAACTTAGAATCTGTGGCACCTACGAACTAGTAGTTTGAACCTACGGGGCCACAAGAGGGGTCCCTACAAAATCCTATCTCGGTTTTTCAAGTTTCCCTACGATTTTATTAGGGCAGCAATTTTTCAGTTGGCGAAAAAATCGTCAGTCTCACTCAATGGAATGTTGTCGCGTGGCCAATTTCTTGTTCAACTCATCGCGATGATGAACCGTCGGCTCTAACATGTCCAATTAGGCATAATTACCCTACGCATGCTCCTGTTTTGCCCCCCCACTCGATCGAACGCTTGGGGTCATACCCTACTAGCGTCGTCCCTTGAGCGCCCTAAATGCTCAAAATTGTCAAACTTTGACAAGCCCTAACTCAAAATCCATGGCACCTACGAATGATCTATTTGAACCTACGGGACCAAGAGAGGGGTCCCTACAAAATCTTATCTCAGTATTTCAATTTTCCATATGCTTTTATTAGGGCAGCAATTTTTCAGTTGGCGAAAAAATCGTCAGTCTCACTCAATGGAATGTTGTCGCGTGGCTGATTTCTCGTTCTGCTCGTCGCAATGATGAACCGTCGGCTCCGACATGTCTAGTTAGGCATAATTACCCTACGCATGCTCCTGTTTTGTCCCCCCACTTGATCGAACACTCAAGGTCATACACTACCAGCGTCGTCCCTTTAGCACCCTAAGTGCTCAAAATTGTCAAACACGTACAGGCCCTAACTCAAAATCCGTGGCACCTGCAAATGATCCATTTGAACCTACGGTGCCATGAGAGAGGTCCCTACAAAAGCCCATCTCAGTTTTTCAATTTGCCCTATGGTTTTATTAGGGCAACAATTTTTTGGTTGGCGAAAAAATCGTCAGTCTCACTCAATGGAATGTCATCGCATGGCCGATTTCTCGTTCTGCTCGTCGCAATGACAAACCGTCAGCTCTGACATGTCCAGTTAGGCATAATTACCCTACACATGCTCCTAATTTTCCTCCCCACTCGATCGAACGCTCGGGGTCATACCCTACCGACGCCATCCCTTAAGCGCCCTAAGTGCTCAAAATTATCAAACTTTGATGGGCCCTAACTCGAAATCTGTGGCACCTGTGAATGATCCATTTGAACCTACGATGCCATGAGAGAGGTCCCTACAAAAGCCTATCTCAGTTTTTCAAGTTTCCCTACGGTTTTTTTAGGGCAGCAATTTTTCGATTGGCAAAAAATTCATCAATCTCACTCAATGGAATGTTGTCGCGTGGCCGATTTCTCGTTCTGTTCATCGCGATGATGAACCGTCGGCACCTACATGTCTAGTTAGGCATAATTACCCTACGCATGCTCCTATTTTGCCCCCCCACTTGATCGAACGCTCGGGGTCATACCCTACCGGCGTCGTCCCTTGAGCGCCTTAAGTGCTCAAAATTGTCAAACTTTGATGGGCCCTAACTTGGAATCTGTGGCACCTGTGAATGATCCATTTGAACCTATGGTGCCATGAGAGAGGTCCCTACAAAATCCTATCTCGGTTTTTCAAGTTTCCCTATGGTTTTATTAGGGCAGCAATTTTTTGGTTGGCGAAAAAATCATCAGTCTCACTTAATGGAATGTTGTCGCGTGGCCGATTTCTCATTCTGCTCGTCGCGATGACTAACCGTCAGCTCCGACATGTCTAGTTAGGCATAATTACCCTATGCATGCTCCTGGTTTGCCCCCCTACTCGATCGAACGCTCGGGGTCATACCTTACCGGCGTCGTCCCTTGAGCGCCCTAAGTGCTCAAAATTGTCAAACTTTGATGGGCCCTAACTCAGAATCCATGGCACCTGTGAATGATCCATTTGAACCTACGGTGCCACGAGAGAGGTCCCTACAAAAGCCTATCTCAGTTTTTCAAGTTTCCCTATAGTTTTATTACGGCAACAATCTTTCAGTTGGCGAAAAAATTATCAGTCTCACTCAATGGAATGTTGTCGCATGGCCGATTTCTCATTCTGCTCATCCCGATGATGAACCATCAGCTCTGACATGTCCAGTTAGGCATTATTACCCTACGCATGCTCCTGCTTTGCCCCCCCCCACTCGATCTGATGCTCGGGGTCATACCCTACGCATGTGACATCCATGAAGGGATATGAAGGGATATTTTGTAAACAATCAGAAACCTTTAATGATAATGAAGTTGAAGCCTTGAGATTTATGCAATATGGTTCAAGTCCAAAACTGTACCCTGAAGCCACACACTCTTCCCTCTCCCAGCATACACTAATGAGTCACAAGTTAACATAGAATCTGGAAGGATTTGACGAGAGCATTTTGATTTTACTTATGTCTTGTGTATTATAATAAAGACCAATTTGCCAATGTGACATCTTCATATGAGAGAAAAGCTTCATTTTATCTCAATACAATTGTACCTATTTCATTATTAGAAAAAATAAATATACAAAGATCTGTTATTAGTATACTCTAGATTATGGATTTGAATTGATGTTCTCAATTAGTTATTATCTGTTCAGCTTTTCTTCATAAGGCATAACCATCTAGTGGTTATCATATGAGGACAACCATCCATGACTTTCAAAGTAATTGATATTTATTCCTACACCTCACACTCACAAGATTAATAATACAATGACATTTATGATTCATCAAATGCTGACAAAGTCTAATCAAAGTTCAACTTCAAGATGTATACAACATATCATATTCAACTTCAAGATGCACACAACTTACCATATTCAAGCTCATGCCAACCACCACTTGGATATTGTTATATGTCAATTAAAGTACAATATATGTAATAAAACCATATAGTCTTACAAAAAAGCCATCATAGACCATCTATGTCGATTAATGTACAATTCATTTGTAACAGGGGCACACTCACAATCTGAAGTTGCAAAGCCCTGTGGGAAGCATCAAATTAGAAATTTACTAATCTGACTCATACTACTGTCAAAAGCATCAAAGATGCTACTGCTAGAGAACACCATGCTCCATTGTGGAGAGAATATTAGGTGCATCTGATGTCAGCATCTGAAAATGAAACAATGTTATTCAATTGCCAAAATCTAACTGACTTTATTTTATAAACCATTAATGAATAAAAATAGACAAGGTTACCTGAGTGAAAGTTCGATGACCACTTTGACTAGTAGGTGTTGATGTTGAAGGCCCAACATTAACCTATTTACCTAACTATCAATGTCAAATATTTGATTCAATAGGTCATCTGTCATGACAATTTGATCCACTGCAAATGTGTCCTGGCCACATGCATTTGAATCATCTTCATGATAATAAATACAACAAGACCCACAATTTAATCTCATTAATGCACAAAGGAATATGTACCATCACCAAGAGAGGGTCTCGTCAATGATGAATGATCTAGCATGAACCTGTATTTTTAAGAATTGTTAGTCTACACATAAAATGCATAGATGAACATAACAGATTTATGATACACTTCAACTGAAATGCATGATAACAAATGAAAAGATGGGATTATATACCATAAAAATACGTCCCTTCGAATTATATCAATAGAACCCACTATGTTGACGCAAAAATCGTAATGTGATACTGTTGTATATCATCAAAAAATACCTTCATGAGCATAAAGGTTATGCGATAATTATATCATAAAAAATTATCAAATAGTGTTCTCTAATAACAAAAATTGTAAAGCTCATCAAATGCATGATAATAAGTCATGTTGCAAAAATACGTCCCTTCCAATTATATTGAGTGTACTCGCTATGTGCATGCAAAAACCGTGTTGCCAAAAAAAAACGTTCATCAATAGACCTCCATTTTGAACACATCCTTAATATACATGTAACAAACTTGAACATTAAGGTTTAATGATCATTGTTTGAAATGAAATGCATGATAAAAAAATAAGGCACCATTAAAGACCTACTACTCAAGTGTGCCTGAAGGGTCATCTCTTTGTTTAAGAGTATCCAGTATTGCTTCATGATCAGTAGTAGTCACTGTCCATAGCTCTTTGGTCTTCGGTTTTGCTTGATGCTTCAACAACTTGACATTTGTAGCTATAATAAGGTGTGAATACATTATAATGGTTTTGTGTCTCTCATAGTCTTCAAATGCAAGTATGCCATTCTTTCTAATCATGTATGTTCGCAACCAAGTTCCCACAACAACAACTGAACTTGTAGGATATGTGAACCCATCATCATCTGTCACTGGTTGTGTTAGCTTTCGTTTTCCCTGTACACATCGTGCCAACCAATATTCTGATCTCTCTTCATTCCCTTGTGGTGCAACAACTGCAAAAACATGTCCTGGTTGTACAAGATCTGATAGACAATCATACTCAAGTGAACTTTCCATGTCATCGTTTGACAAGGATATTGTTTGAGATAAAGGAGTTAGATAGTGGGGAACCCACATATCAACCCACTCACTTGACTTGCACTAATCCCAATCACACCGAAGACAACTTTGACAAAAACAAGCCAATGCTCATGTCCAAATGGTCCATGTACTTGCATCTGAGCTGAGAAATGAATGCATCTTTGAAGAATCTTTAATTGTTTGACAATCCAATCTATCTCCCACTGTTCGCTCCTCAACCAACCAAAAGAATCTGCTCACTACTAAATCAAGAGTACCTCCATGTGACAATGTTGAACTACACCAATCAACAATGGGTGAACTCACAATAATGGTTCCCACTTTTTTGCCACTTTTGACAATGAGATGTACATTTTTAAAATAATCTTCAACTTCCGAGAACTATAACTTTTAAACTATTAAAAATTTGAAGATGATGTAAATTAGTGATTTCTAGCATTTTGTTTGTAGATTCTATATACATTTTTTTCAAAAATTTTTGAAATATTTTTTAAAAAATTTTCCATCTCCCTCGAAAAGTAGTTTTTTACAACAAACTACATTTTTTAAGAGTGATGTGCCTCCCGAAATGCATAACTTTTTTTCTATAAATGATAAAAACTCAATTCTTTCGAATTTTGGTTTGTAAAATCAATATCCAGGGCTTGCATTTGGTTTTATAGCGATATGTTCAATATTTTTCATTTTATAAAGTTTTGAAGTCCGACTAGTCATAATTCAAACATAGGTTTACGTTTGAACACATAACTTGTTCTATATAAATCGAAATTCAATTTTATTTTTTTGTTAGAAAGAAGACATCAATACCAAGGGCATAGATATTTTTCAGAATTTTTTTGAATTAGTTTCTTATTTTTCCCAATGCGTTGAACAAAGAAGTTCATGTTCGGTGAAAAACCAATTTTTAATAAAATTAAAAAATCAAGAACATAATAAATTCAAAATATAACAAAATTATATTCATTGGAAAGCTTGCTTCGAGTACTACCATCCAATATTTTTGGGTTATCAAGATTATTTCATTCGTACATTGAACCAGAGCTCCGAAGTCATTAATTCTTCAGAACTCTGAAATTTTTTGGGAGAAACTTCTAATTTTTGGGGTTCGAACGAACACGAGTTCGATCGGATTGGGTTCGCTCGAACCAAAAGGGGTTCGAGCGAACCCCCATTTTCTCGAACAAGTGAGCTCATTTTGGTACGTTCGATGTTCGAGCGAACCCACTCGATGTTCGAGCAAACCCAACTGAACAGTTTGGTTCGCTCGGACTCCTAGGGGTAGTCCGAGCGAACATTTGTAGTTCGCTCGAACACTGGCAAATCCGAAATTCTCACTTTCGCCAAATTCCTTCGTTGGCAAAAGTGGGAACCAGCTTTGTGAATTCACCCCAATAGAACGTGCATCAGAGAAATTTGCACCTAAAATCCTCAATTGCTCCTTAACTAGAGCTCTCTTCAAACATGCACCTGCTCCATCATGCTCTCCCTTCCCATGCCCCGCCTCAAAAAAACACCAAATATGAGGTATACGCCTCTCCACATGCATTCTTCTCAACCAATAAAACATACGCGCATTCTTGAATTGATCCATATAGTAATCCATACAGTTATCTGACCATATTATATGTTGGTCAATTGCAATATCTTTCTCATGCAAGAACTCAAAAAAATTCTCGAAAGAATGTTGCACATACTCGGAGGAGTGTGATCTATCATCGCTCATATAAAAATGATACTCCCTAATTATCTTCCTGTCCTCTTCTATACTGTCAGGAGCATGTCTATATGTAATGTGAACAAAAATAGCAATCTGGATTGAATTGTAGTACTAAGACTGTACCTCATTTTGTGGTTGCAATGTATAGTTCTCTGCAAAATCAACCACTGATACAATAGTGCCAATCGGGAAAGAGTTCTTACACATCCTAAACTGTTGATCCAACCACTGAGACCTATGGGTGTGCCTTGCATACTTGTAGAAAAGATTTTCCTTAAAATCCAAAATAAAATCAGCAATACTCACTTCTCTTGAGACTAATTCGCATCTAGAACCTTCACCTCCACTCTTCAAAGTATATTTCACTGTCTCGTATCTTTTTTTCTCAACATAATTATTTCCAAACTCGTGTTCGCTGCCCTCATGAAAACATGAAACAAACTTTGACAACCCACCGCATTCTGAGCACTTCTCATTCAAACAATCATTTCTATAGAAATAGCAGCCATCATCTATAGGGCATAAAAATAGATCTTGCAAGTCTCTTGATGATCTCAGAAATAGCATTGCACCACACTCCTGCAACATCTCATTAGTATGCATCGTAGAATGAATATGACATAAAAGTTCATGGTACATTGAAAACTCCACATGGTACTTGCAACAACAGGTATTGTGAATCTTAAGAGGAACACAATAAAATGGTTTCAAAGATTCAAAGGCCCTTTGTGATATTTGCAAAGTTGGATGTAATTCACAAAAAATTTTGTACAACATTGTTTGGCTTGATTCCAAGAAATGTTTGGGATGTGGTGTGCGGTCTCGGTTGCCGATTCTTAATTTCAAAACGTCCTTTACATTGGGTGGCACTCTAGAATTAGAGTGCCAAAATTGTTGAATCTCTTCCTTCACATTGTCAGTCAACTTTCTATCAACATGTGGAAGCCTGCCACCAAATGCCCATGTATCTTGTTGAAGTGGATCGTCAAGTCTTTGTCTTTGTGCAAGTGCTCTATCCAAAGTTTTACGGTTTATGTTAAAATCAACACAAGTTTGTCTCATTTGACGAGCCTTCCTCAATTGATGGATTACTAAGGAGGTTGTAATCACTCTTCAAGTGGCTCTCTTATCTCTTTCTTTGGTATTCTTTCCAATAGAATTGAGAGCGTCAAATAGATTTTTTGCAATAATAGAATTTCTCTCTCTTCTTGTTCATACGAATCTTCAATTTGTTTAGCAATGGTCTCATCTTTATCATCTTTAGCAATTGAACAAAGAGTTGGTATTGCTCGATCAATGTCTTATTGCTAAAATTTTGGTTGAAAAGTTTTGTAGCCCACAACCGAACGGTTCTTGTTGACCTCTTGCCTTCAAGATTCACAATAATGTTCTCATCGATTTCAAATAACCATTTTGGGGTTCTTGAAGGTCTTGGATTTGGAATTTATCTTTCATCCATGAAAGGGTCTTCATTTCTAAAGTAATTAGGTGTTACATATGGTTCACTTGGTGAGGCAATTCCACCTTCAATGTTAACGTTTTCCACATTTTCACCTCCTATGTCAAAATTTTCCACATGTTGAGCATTTTCATTATCACTTTCAACATTTTCAAAATTTTCAATATTTTCACTTTCAAAATCTACATTTTCATTTTTAATAACTTGTGGCACATTTTCAATTTCAATTTCCTCTTCAGTTGAAGTAACATTAGCAATATTTAACATACCTTGTCTTCTCCTCCTATGACATTCTCTATTTCTTTCTCTATACACTTCAACTTGGTCATTTGAAAGTTTTCTTTTGCGTTTAGACTTCCGATGACTACTACTCCCCATTTCCCTCCACACATATGCTCCTTCGTGATTGACAATCTAAGTTTTCACTTTAAGAATCTCCCAAAAGCACTAATTTGTCTCTAGTTGTCTGCAACCTCGTGATCGTCGACAGAAAACACAGGACCCAGACTGTCGGCCGTTGGAATCAACAAAATGGCCCACAAACCCTTTTTTTCTTAATTTTTAGTACTAAAATCAGATATTTGATAAAATCCGATATCCAATTTTATCAGATATCCGATTTTAGTACAAAAATATGTGGTCCCCCCAAAAAATTCCCGTTGCCGCCATTTATGAACTAAACTGCCACATGGCAAAAATCTGATATCTGATTAAGTCGGATATCAGATTTTATTGGTCATATTTTAGAGAGAGGGATAGAAGGAGAGGGAGAGAGAGAGAGAGAGAGAGAGAGAGAGAGGAGGAGAGGGAGAGAGAGAGAGAGGGAGAGAGAGAGAGAGGGAGAGAGAGAGAGGGAGAGAGAGAGAGAGGAGGAGAGAGAGAGAGGGAGAGAGAGAGAGAGAAGAGGAGGAGAGATATTGGGGACACCATATGACCCCTAATGACACCATCGGACCCCTTAAGACAACAAATCATGTCGTTAGGGGTCATATTGTGTCCATAGGGGTCATATGGTGTCTTGGGACACCATAGGACCCCTTAAGACACAATATGACCCCTAACTACACAATATGACCCAAAGCGACCCAATATGGTGTCATTAGGGGTCATATGGCATCCTAAGAGGTCATAAGGGTTCATGGGACACCATATGACCCCTAACGACACCATAGGACCCCTTAAGACACCAAATCATGTCATTAGGGGTCATATTGTGTCTTACGGGGTCGTAAGACACAATATGACCCCTAATGACATGATTTGGTGTCTTAAGGGGTCCTATGGTGTCGTTAGGGGTCATATGGTGTCTTGGGACACCATAGGACCCCTTAAGACACAGTATGACCCCTAACGACACAATATGACCCAAAGCGACCCAATATAGTGTCATTAGGGGTCATATGGTGTCCTAAGAGGTCGTAAGGGTTCATGGGACACCATATGACCCCTATGGACACCATATGACCCCTAATGACACCATAGGACCCCTTAAGACACCAAATCATGTTGCTAGGGGTCATATTGTGTCCTACGACCCCGTAAGACAAAATATGATCCCTAACGATATGATTTGGTGTCTTAAGGGGTCCTATGGTGTCGTTAGGGGTCATATGGTGTCCATAAGGGGTCATATGGTGTCTTGGGACACCATAGGACCCCTTAAGACACAATATGACCCCTAACAACATAATAAGACCCAAAGCAACCCAATATGGTGTCATTAGGGGTCATATGGTGTCCTAAGAGGTCATAAGGGTTCATGGGACACCATATGACCCCTATGGACACCATATGACCCCTAACGACACCATAGGACCCCTTAAGACACCAAATCATGTCGTTAGGGGTCATATTGTGTCCTGCGACCCCATAAGACACAATATGATCCCTAACGATATGATTTGGTGTCTTAAGGGGTCCTATGGTGTCGTTAGGGGTCATATGGTGTCCATAGGGGTCATACGGTGTCTTGGGACACCATAGGACCCCTTAAGACACAATATGACCCCCAACAACACAATATGACCCAAAGCAACCAGATATGGTGTCATTAGGGGTCATATGGTGTCCTAAGAGGTCATAAGGGTTCATGGGACACCATATGACCCCTATGGACACCATATGACCCCTAACCACACCATAGGACCCCTTAAGACACCAAATCATGTCGTTAGGGGTCATATTGTGTCCTACGACCCCGTAAGACACAATATGACCCCTAATGACATGATTTGGTGTCTTAAGGGGTCCTATGGTGTGGTTAGGGGTCATATGGTGTCCATAGGGGTCATATGGTGTCTTGGGACACCATAGGACCCCTTCAGACACAATATGACCCCTAACGACACAATATGACCCAAAGCGACCCAATATGGTGTCATTAGGGGTCATATGGTGTCCTAAGAGGTCATAAGGGTTCATGGGACACCATATGACCCCTACGGACACCATATGACCCCTAACGACACCATAGGACCCCTTAAGACACCAAATCATGTCGTTAGGTAGGACACATTACGACCCCTAACGACATGATTTGGTGTCTTAAGGGGTCCTATGGTGTCGTTAGGGGTCATATGGTGTCCATAGGGGTCATATGGTGCCTTGGGACACCATAGGACCCCTTAGGACACAATATGACCCAAAGCGACCCAATATGGTGTCATTAGGGGTCATATGGTGTCCTAAGAGGTCATAAGGGTTCATGGGACACCGTATGACCCATATGGACACCATATGACCCCTAATGACACCATAGGACCCCTTAAGACACCAAATCATGTCGTTAGGGGTCATATTGTGTCCTATGACCCCGTAAGACACAATATGACCCCTACCGACATGATTTGGTGTCTTAAGGGGTCCTATGGTGTTGTTAGGGGTCATATGGTGTCCTGTGACACCATAAGACCCCTTAAGACACCAAATCATGTCATTAGGGGTCATATTGTGTCCTACGACCCCGTAAGACCCAATATGACCCCTAATGACATGATTTGGTGTCTTAAGGGGTCCTATGGTGTCGTTAGTGGTCATATTGTGTCTATAGGGGTCATATGGTGTCTTGGGACACCATAGGACACCTTAGAACACAATATGACCCCTAACGACATGATTTAGTGTCTTAAGGGGTCCGATGGTGTTGTTAGGGGTTATATGGTGTCCAATGAACCCTTATGACCTCTTAGGACACCATATGACCCCTAATAACACCATATTGGATTGCTTTGGGTCATATTGTGTCATAAGGGGTCATATTGTGTCTTAAGGGGTCCTATGGTGTCGCAAGACACCATAGGACCTCTATGGACACCATAGGACCCCTAACAACACCATAGGACCCCTTAAGACACCAAATCATGTCGTTAGGGGTCATATTGTGTCTTACGGGGTCGTAGGACACAATATGACCCCTAACGACATAATTTGGTGTCTTAAGGGGTCTTATGGTGTCACAAGACACCATATGGTCTCTAACGACACCATAGGACCCCTTAAGACACCAAATCATAACATTAGGGGTCATATTATGTCTTACGGGGTCGTAGGACACAATATGACCCCTAACGACATGATTTGGTGTCTTAAGGGGTCCGATGGTGTCGTTAGGGGTCATATGGTGTCAATAGGGGTCATACGGTGTCCCATGCACCCTTATGACCTCTTAGGACACCATATGACCCCTAATGACACCATATTGGGTCGCTTTGGGTCATATTGTGTCCTAAGGGGTCATATTGTGTCCTAAGGGGTCCTATGGTGTCCCAAGACACCATATGACCCCTACGGACACCATATGACCCCTAACGACACCATAGGCCCCCTTAAGACACCAAATCATGTCGTTAGGGGTCATATGGTGTCCTAAGGGGTCATAGACCACAACATGACCCCTTAGGACATAATATGACCCAAAGTGACCCAATATGGTGTCATTAGGGGTCATATGGTGTCCTGAGAGGTCATAAGGGTTCATGGGACACCATATCACATAACTATCATTAGGGGTCATAGTTATGGGTCGTAAGACACAATATGACCCCTAACGACATGATTTGGTGTCTTAAGGGGTCCTATGGTGTCGTTAGGGGTCATATGGTGTCCATAGGGGTCATATGGTGTCCCATTAACCCTTATGACCTCTTAGGACACCATATGACCCCTAATGACACCATATTGGGCCGCTTTAGGTCATATTGTGTTGTTAGGGGTCATATTGTGTCTTAGGGGGTCCTATGGTGTCCCAAGACACCATATGTCCCCTAACGACACCATAGGACCCCTTAAGACACCAAATCATGTCATTAGGGGTCATATTGTGTCCTATGACCCCGTAAGACCCAATATGACCCCTAATGACATGATTTGGTGTCTTAAGGGGTCCTATGGTGTTGTTAGGGGTCATATTGTGTCCATAGGGGTCATATGGTGTCTTGGGACACCATAGGACCCCTTAGGACACAATATGACCCCTAACGACATGATTTAGTGTCTTAAGGGGTCTGATGGTGTCGTTAGGGGTCATATGGTGTCCAATGAACCCTTATGACCTCTTAGGACACCATATGACCCCTAATGACACCATATTGGGTTGCTTTGGGTCATATTGTGTCCTAAGGGGTCATATTGTGTCTTAAGCAGTCTTATGGTGTCGCAAGACACCATATGACCCCTATTGACACCATATGACCCCTAACGATACCATAGGACCCCTTAAGACACCAAATCATGTTGTTAGGGGTCATATTGTGTCTTACGGGTTCGTAGGACACAATATGACCCCTAACGACACAATTTGGTGTCTTAAGGGGTCTTATGGTGTCACAAGACACCATATGATCCCTAGCGACACCATAGGACCCCTTAAGACACCAAATCATAACATTAGGGGTCATATTGTGTCTTACGGGGTTGTAGGACACAATGTGACCCCTAACGACATGATTTGGTGTCTTAAGGGGTCCGATGGTGTCGTTAGGGGTCATATGGTGTCAATAGGGGTCATATGGTGTCCCATGAACCCTTATGACCTCTTAGGACACCATATGACCCCTAATGACACCATATTGGGTCGCTTTGGGTCATATTGTGTCCTAAGGGGTCATATTCTATCCTAAGGGGTCCTATGGTGTCCCAAGACACCATATGACCCCTACGGACACCATATGACCCCTAACGACACCATAGGACCCCTTAAGACACCAAATCATGTCGTTAGGGGTCATATGGTGTCCTAAGGGGTCATAGACCACAATATGACCCCTTAGGACATAATATGACCCAAAGCGACCCAATATGGTGTCATTAGGGGTGATATGGTGCCCTGAGAGGTCATAAGAGTTCATGGGGCACCATATCACATAACTATCATTAGGGGTCATAGTTATGGGTTGTAAGACACAATATGACCCCTAACGACATGATTTGGTGTCTTAAGGGGTCCTATGGTGTTGTTAGGGGTCATATGGTGTCCCATGAACCCTTATGACCTCTTAGGACACCATATGAGCCCTAATGACACCATTTTGGGTCGCTTTGGGTCATATTGTATCGTTTTGGGTCATATTGTGTCTCAAGGGGTCCTATGGTGTCCCAAGACACCATATGACCCCTATGGACACCATATGACCCCTAACAACACCATAGGACCCCTTAAGACACCAAATCATATCGTTAGGGATCATATTGTGTCTTACAGGGTCGTAGGACACAATATGACCGCTAACGACATGATTTGGTGTCATAAGGGGTCCTATGGTGTCGTTAGGGGTCATATGGTGTCCCATGAACCCTTACGACCTCTTAGGACACCATATGACCCCTAATGACACCATATTGGGTCGCTTTGGGTCATATTGTGTTGTTAGGGGTCATATTGTGTCTTAAGGGGTCCTATGGTGTCCCAAGACACCATATGACCCCTAACGACACCATAGGACCCCTTAATACACCAAATCATGTCGTTAGGGTTCATATTATGTCTTACGGGGTCGTAGGACACAATATGACCCCTAACGACATGATTTGGTGTCTTAAGGGGTCCGATGGTGTCGTTAGGGGTCATATGGTGTCCATAGGGGTCATATGGTGTCCCATGAACCCTTATGACCTCTTAGGACACCATATGACCCCTAATGACACCATATTGGGTCACTTTGGGTCATATTGTGTCCTAAGGGGTCATATTGTGTCCTAAGGGGTCCTATGGTGTCCCAAGACACCATATGACCCCTACGGACACCATATGACCCCTAACGAGACCATAGGACCCCTTAAGACACCAAATCATGTTGTTAGGGGTCATATGGTGTCCTAAGGGGTCATAGACCACAATATGACCCCTTAGGACATAATATGACCCAAAGCGACCCAATATGGTGTCATTAGGGGTCATATGGTGTCCTAAGAGATCATAAGGGTTCATGGGACACCATATCACATAACTATCATTAGGAGTCATAGTTATGGGTCATAAGACACAATATGACCCCTAACGACATGATTTGGTGTCTTAAGGGGTCCTATGGTGTCCCAAGACACCATATGACCCCTAACGACACCATAGATCCCCTTAAGACACCAAATTGTGTCATTAGGGATCATATGGTCTCTCTCTCTCTCCCTCTCCTCCTCCTCTCTCTCTCTCTCTCCCCTTCTCTCTCTCTCTACCTCTCTCTCTCCCTCTCTCCCTCTCCTCCTCCTCTCTCTCTCTCTCTCTTTCTCTCTCTCCCTCTCTCCCCCCCTCTCTCTCTCTCTCCTTCTCTCTCTCTCTCTTTCCATCCCTCTCCTCCTCCTCCTCCTCCTCTCTCTCTCTCTCTCTCTCTCTCTCTCTCTCTCTCTCTCTCTCTCTCTCTCTCTCTCCTTCTCTCCCTCTTTAAAATATGACTAATAAAATCCGATATCCAATTTAATCGGATATCGGATTTCTACCATGTGGCAGTTTATTTCATAAATGGCGGCAAAGGGAAATTCTTTGGGGTCCGCAAATTTTTGTACTCAAATTTTCAAATTTCAAATTTCGGCTCGGGAATGCTTTGGTATTAGGCTTGGAAGTTACAAGCCTGGAAAGTCAACTGAAAAAACGTGTTTTCCAGTATTCCTTGGTTTTCTAGACTTTACACTGGTGGTTGACGACTTTTTTTGTAGCCAAAATTGATAAAACGAAAAGGGTTTTTTAAGGACGTTCCCAGCTTTCCAAAAATATAAGGCTTGTCTTATTTTGACTTTAGTAAATAATTATTATTTATTTTCTAATTGAATTCTGACAATAGTCCTGATTGATATACTGATTGAAAAACACTCATAACTTTCAAACGGTATAACATTTTTTGAAACCGAAACATGCATCACATCCTATGCTTCGTCTACTATAGGGAAAAATTTTAAAAAATTAAATTTCATAAGGTTTTGACCAAGTTAAGGTGGTCAGACGTAGGAGTTTCTGAATTTCTAAAAAGCTATAGTAAAAAAATCATAAATAATTATTTAATTCATAAAAAATTAAAAAAAAATATGTGTCACATCTGGACATGAGTCTAATAATTATAAAAAAATATTATAAAAAAATATTAAGATTTGATTGTGATTAGGGTGGTTAGACATACGTCTACTTCTTATTTTTTTCCTGAAATTTTAGTACCACTGCATTGAAATTTGAAATTTTCATCAAATAGGATTTTTTTTTTCCAAAAAACAACTAGTAGCATAGAAACTACATTCAATTTTCTATATATTCTCTTCTTACATATTTTAAAAATAATGTTCACAACTTATTCAAATTTTCATGTCAAGTTGCATAACTCTGATTTTTCTGAAATTTCATTGCCACTTAAGGGCTTGTTTTGGCACACCATGATCCTGCACATACCCTTGTCTTTCTCTTTGGAATTTGAAAATAGAAGGCACACCTGTTGTAGCATTCACATTGTGGTTGTTGATTGTAAGATTGAAATGATGAATACTAAGAGGGGGGGTGAATTAGTATACCAAAAAATGCTGAACTCAAACTCTTAAACAATTTAGCAGATAACCGGTATAACAAATTGACTAATAAACTGGTTAAGATAAATGAAAACCAAATAGCTAACAAAGCATTCACCCACAAAAGAAAAATCACCATAACACAAGATATTTGACATGGAAATCCAAATGGGAAAAACCACGGTGAGAAGAAACTCACAAGTAACTATTGCAGAATAGAAACCAGACCAGTTAAGGTCATACAATGTTCTTCACCAGAATAGATCCTTTTAGGAATCTAGATCTCTGTTAGGAGATAAGTCATGTTAAAGACTTCCTTGTTAAAGGATTTCAGATCCACAGTTGTGAACCACCTTGTTAGAGGATTTATAAAGGCTTTGCTGGGCCTACCTGGTTAAGGGTTTCAGACTTGTCGAAGATGTGAGTAATCAACAAGTGAGTGATCTAGATACTAGCACAATATGCTTGGCTAGATCCTTGATAGCTCATTGTTAATGCATTTCAGCATTACTTCAGTCTTCAATATCTCCACACTCTACACCTAAAGGATCATATGGTGTTTTATGACCCCTTAGGACACTATTTGGTGTCATTATAGGTCCTATGGTGTGCTAAGGGATCATATAGTGTCCTATGACCCTTTAGATGTTGTTAGGGGTTATATTGTGTTCTAAGGGTCATATGGTGTCCTATGACCCCTTAGGACACCATATGGTGTCGTTATGTGTCTTATGGTGTCCTGTGACCCCTAGGACACCTTATGACCCCTTAAGACACCATATGGTGTCGTTAGGGGTCATATGGTGTCCTAAGGGGTCATATGGTCTCCTACAACCCCTTAGGACACCATTTGACCCCTTAGGACTCCATATGGTGTCGTTATGGGTTGTATGGTGTCCTAAGAGGTCATATAGTGTTCTATGACCCCTTAGGACACTATTTGGTGTCATTATGGGTCGTATGGTGTGCTAAGGGGTCATATGGTGTCCTATGACCCCTTAGGACTCCATATGACCTGTTATGTGTTGTTATGGATCATATGGTGTACTAAGGAGTCATATGGTGTCCTATGACCCCTTAGGACACATGCATGGATCCCTAGGATATCATATGACCCCTAAGAATACCATATGACATGAAAAAACACAAAATGGTGTCCTCCAAGTTCAGGTTCTCCTACGACCCCTTAGGACACCATTTGACCCCTTAGGACTCCATATGGTGTCGTTATGGGTCGTATGGTGTCCTAAGAGGTCATATAGTGTTCTATAACCCCTTAGGACACCATTTGGTGTCATTATGGGTCGTATGGTGTGCTAAGGGGTCATATGGTATCCTATGACCCCTTAGGACTCCATATGACCTCTTATGTGTTGTTATGGGTCATATGGTGTCCTATGACCCCTTAGGACACATGCATGAATCCCTAGGATACCATATGACCCCTAAGAATACCATATGACCCTAGAGAGGGAGAGAGGAGGAGGAGAGGGAGAGAATGGGAGAGAGATACACCTAAGAGAGGAGGAGAGTGAGATAGAGAGATGGAGACTGAGAGGGAGAGACAAGAGATAAATGAGAGAGAGAGAGGAGGGGAGACAGAGATAGAGAAAGGGAAAGGGAGGGGGAGAGAGAGATGGAGAGAGAGAGAGAGGGAAATAGAGGGAGAGATAGAGATAGAGAGCAACATAGAGAAGGGGACTCAAGAGAGAGAGAGAGAGAGAGAGAGAGAGAGAGAGAGAGAGAGAGAGAGAGAGAGAGAGAGAGAGAGAGAGAGAGAGAGAGAGAGTCTGAGTGAGAGAGAGGAAGGGATGGAAGGAGAGTACAAGAGACTAGAGAGAGAGGTGCAAAGAGAGGGAGAGAGTGAGAAAGAGAGGTAATGAGATAGGGAGAGAGGGAGGGGGAGGAGAGAGGGAGAGAATGAGAGAGAGATACACCTAAGAGAAGGAGAGAGTGAGATATAGAGAAAGAGGATGAGAGGGAGATAGTTCAGAGAGAGAGAGAGAATGAGAGACTTAAGTGAAAAATAGAAATGGAGGGGGGAGGTAGGGAGAGAGTGGGAAAGAGATACACTTGACAAAGGAGGAGAGTGAGATGGAGAGATAGAGGCAGAGAGACTTGAGAGAGAGAGAGAGAGAGAGAGAGAGAGAGAGAGAGAGAGAGGTTGATAGTCAGAGACTTGATAGAGATAAGGAGAGATACTTGAGAGAAAGATAAATGCAACGAGAGGTGGAGAGAGAAAGAGAGTTAGAGGGAAAGAAATACTTGACAAAGGAAGAGAAAGGGAGGGGGAGGGAGAGGGATAGAATGAGAGAGAGAGAGACACTGAAGAGAGGGGGAGAGAGTGAGAGATAGCGATATTTGAGAGAGGGAGAGAAAGAGAGGGATATATGAAAGAGAGAAAGAGGGTGAGGGAGATGAGAAAGAGGGAAGAAAGTAGAGAGGGAGATGTGTAAGAGACAAAAATGTAGGGGTTAAGGAAGAGAGAGGGTGAATGTAGGGAAGAGATGAGAGAGATAATGTTGATTATTGAAATTTGACTAAGTCTGAATTTTATAAGAATACTCAAAAAACTAGAATCTACATTATAATTCTTAGAGATCTAGAACCACTCTCAAACATCCTGACAATATATACATAAAAATTATACTTAAATGTTATATTTTATGTATATATCCTATCGAAAAACCTAATGGAATGCTAAATGAATTGCATTTTATTGACAGACAAATACGTACGCGGTTTTAGTTTTTAAACCGCGTACGGGGTTCTTAGTTTCTAAACCGCATATGCAGTTAGTATACTTTAAACCCCATACGCGGTTTAGCTTTGGTTAGGCTCGGAAAAACAAGCCTAAACATGTATGGGGTTCTTTAAATTTGAAATATCCCATGCACGTTTTGTTGTTTTTCATGTTTTTTTTTGGGTGTCCACTTTTTTTACCACCATCTTTGTGCACTTACCCCAAGATGCAGGATCCTCGGACTTCTAGCTAAAAACTCATCAAGAGTAACCATCTTAGCATATATTTCTCATCTCAAGAGAACTATAGCCTCACTTAAGTCTCTATGTATCCATGAGTACTAGCAATTGATCAATCCCTACCAAACTCCAAATTCATCTCTACATGCCCATGAAGTTCTCAGACACATGACCAACACACCCAATACAAAGAAAACTCACCAAACCACCATCGAAGATCCAATCTGCAGAATCAGGAACCCATCATGATAGTGTGGTCTTACCATCCCCTCTTAGTATACCACATGCTCCAAGTG
Organism: Cryptomeria japonica; assembly: GCF_030272615.1. Lineage (NCBI taxonomy): Eukaryota > Viridiplantae > Streptophyta > Pinopsida > Cupressales > Cupressaceae > Cryptomeria > Cryptomeria japonica. The sequence goes on along the minus strand of NC_081407.1, from coordinate 88,958,146 downwards.
AACATACCATGGTCTCAAGAATAATATATCATGCCAGACTCTAAACCAGTATGAAGAGTGTACCACGACATAACACCAACATACTCTAAACCAATGTCACCTGTCAAGCATAACCAACACCTCAATCAAGGACTTGTTGAGCCTTCAAGATTTCAAAAAATCAAGAAGATAACCATCTCCAACAATTTTATTCGCAAATGTGAAAGACCCTTCTACAACAACAGGATCTAAGGCATCCTCCAAACATCTACACATAAGAAGATCATCCACCATCCAATGGTGAATCTACAGTCAATGCTAAAGCTCCAACTGACCCATGATACGTAGCTCACCAAGCATTATGACACGCCATCTCTCAAATCTAAAAATATTCCAATCCCACCCACACCGATGTACTGCTAGTCACACCAAGTGAAATCACGATCTCCAAACCAAGGAAATGCAACATGCTACAGGGTCCCATAATCGACTATCCACATACTCAGATATCATCCATCCTCTTATCTCAAAGAAACCACACTAATGCACAAGTGACCATAAACAAGGTCGACTAACAAGTCTACATAAGCACTTAATTAGACCTCGTGGATATAGACAATCCACATGTGAATTATCCCATTCCAACTAAATTGGTGATTAGCCCACACAACTGCATAAATCGAAGATCCAATCAGCTACATACAAACTCACTATCACATAAGCTACAATGAAAAATGATATCTCAAAAAGAATATTCATGCAAATAATATAGATTTTGCCAATCATGTCAAATTGAGCACCACAGTCTAGGAATCCATCAAGCACTACCTTACCAATGTTGAGTGACTAATCACTATTAACATCCCCATACAGAGAAAGCATCTCACCTCCTCTGACCATGTAAAAAGAATCCATATAGAACTACAACTATCTCATCTAGTAACAACCTAGAAAATAGCTCTTCAACAGATCCACAAGTCTCTTGGTATTCCAGAGCACCGTAATGATCAATCCATGCTAAGCTCCAAAATGTAACACTACACCATCATCAATCTTTCCAAGAAAATGACCAAAGTACTCAATACCAAGACTCGCCTCCACTGAGATGTCATGTTTTGAAGGGAGCATTGTAAGCACTAGCATTGCTCTAAGAAGATATAGTGTCAGAAGCATTGTTCTTTCCCTGCTCACAATATTTTCAGAAATGCCCAGTTTGCCCACAATTCTAGCATCTCACCTTGGACTTCTTTCTCAGAGACTTTGATATCCCCTGTGGCTTGGATTTGGACATCTTGTCCTTTTTCTTGTCTTTTTTCTTTGATATTCCCCGCACAACCAAAGCATCTTTGACCATCTCAGAAGGTTTCCTTCGTGCTTCCTCTGATAGCAGCGAAGCAACCACATCTTCCATCTTGAAATTTCTTCTTGTACCTCTAATAGCCATGACTAGATGATCCCATGTGTCAGGAAAGGAACATAACAAAAACATCCAACAATCCTCCTCATTGATTGTTACATCCATAGCAGTTAACTTTGCAACAATCATGTTGAAAGTTTTCAGATGGTCTGCTACAGATTTACCTTTGTTCATCTTCAAGGAGTACAACCTTTTTCTCAAGAATAAATTGTTTACCAAATACTTTCCCTAATAAATGTCACCAAGGTTCTTCCATAGAGTAGCAGTTGTCTTCTCATCATGAACATTCAGCAAAATAAAATTTGCAAGACAGAGTCTAATCAGCCCTTTGGATTTCCAATCTATGAGATCCCAATCTTCTTGTTTCATGCTAGATGGTTTTGTTTTGGACACTCCAACCTAAATATATTTGTACACCAAGAGGTCTTCCATCTTGAGTTTCCATAACTCATAGTTGCCACCATTGAATTTCTTAATGTCTACTCTCCTTGATGTTTTTTCCATCTCAATCTGCAATTTCATAAAACAAGTTCTCTGCAAAACTCCCACAGCAGAATTAATACAAACAACCCATCTTACCCACAAGGATAACACACTAGGCAAGCTCTAATACCACTTGTAAGGAAAGAACATTGTGGATATGCCTTCCACAATTTTAAATTCAAAGAGGAGAGAAACATAGGTGAATTTTAATTTTGATTACAAACACTAAGATGCACATGAACAGAATAACAAAGCAAAACAAAACAAGATTAACACACAGAGAAAACATATAATTTATGTGGGAAAACCCTTACGGATGATAAACCCACCATTAAAGAAGAATCAATTGTATTACAGTAAAATGTCTATTACATACAAGCTACAAATTATTCTCTCTCAGGTGTACATTCACAATATTTGTTCAAACAACATAGACATTCTAAATTGAATTACATCCACACATATCTGAGACACAACATTTGGCAACTCCAGTATCTTACAAAACCACCATTCAACCACTAGTTTCCCTCAGCATCCAACCATTGAAATAAATCTCTTTACCAACTTCTAGTCTATGAGGTAACCATTTATAGTCACAACTGACTTCTCATCTACTTTGCAACATTTTAACCACTTTGCAACCATTTCTTTAGAAGATTATATCTCTACATAGTAAACAATTCGTTTTAGTTTCATCATGCCTCCAACCATCAGACTTTTAAAACTTGCAAATAGACACTTAGGAATCTACATCAAACCGTCTATTCTAGCTTGGACCTATCATTGGTAAACAACTCGGTCAATTGAGAACAACTCAATCATGGACCCCACTTCATGTCATAGCTTATCGGAGAAAGATACGACTTTGACATTCTCCTTGAGAAGTCTTATCGAATTCCAATGTTACACTGAAATCCCCTTGCTTCTCGCTAAGAGTCTACAAAGTCATATCAAACATTGATTATTGATGGGAAACCATGCCTTACACACACTCCTTGAAGTGTCATATCGAACTACTAGGTTACATTGAAAAGACCTAGCTTGTCACCAAGACACATTGATGTCTTATCGAAACTGGCTCCATAGGCAAGAAACAAGACTTTGGCTTGCAATTATGGGTAGGGTTACAATTATGGTTAGGGTTAGGTTTTGGAGTTAGCTTGGCTTAGGATTATGATTAGGGTTAACATTTATATCATAATTAGGGTTCGAGTTATGGTTTTGGTTAGAATTTAGGGTTAGGATTAGTATTATGGCTATGATTATGATTAGAGTTAGGGTTTATGGTTATGGTAAGGATTATGGTTAGGGTTATGGTTTATATCATGGTTGGGATTAGAGTTAGAATCATGGTTAGGTTTAGGGTTATGGTTCGGATTATGAGTAGGATGAGGATTTACATAGTAGTTAGGGTTAGGGTTAGGGTTAGGATTATGGTGAGGATATGGTTTGTGTTTACATCATGGTTAGGGTTAGGATTTACATCATGGTTAGGGTTATATTATAATGAATATTATTAGGGTTATGATGGAGATTATGGTTATAGTTATGATTAGAAAATTATTATTAGGGTTAGTTTAAATATTAGTGGTTAAGGTTAGGATTATGCTTAGGGTTAGGGTTATGCCTATGTTTAGGATTAGGGTAAGGATTTACATTATGGTTAGTCTTAAGATTATGGTTACTTTTTACATCATGGTTTGGGTTAGGATTTACATCATGGATAGGATTAGGGTTAGGGTTTACATCATGGTTAGGGTTTAGGTTATGGTTTGGATTACAGTTTAGGATTAGGATTAATATTATGGTTAGGGTTTACATCATGGTTAGGGCTAGTAGTAGGTTTAGGGTTAGAATTATGGACAACGTTGAAGTTTATGGTTAGGGTTATGATTATGTTAAGTTTATGGTTTACTATTATGGCCAAGGATATGATTATGGTAAGGATTTATGTCATGGTTAAGGTTAGGGTTAATTTTAACATCATGGTTAGGGTTAGGTTGAGGTTTTGGGTTATGGCTAGTGTTAAGGTTTTGGTTTTGGGTTAGGGTTAGCGTTTAGGGATAGGCTAAGGATTTTGGTTAGGGTTATATTAGGATCCGGTTTAGAGATAGAATAATAGTTATGATAGGTTTTAGCTTCGGATTATAGTTAGGGTTAGAATGATAATTGTGGTTATATTACGATTAAGATTATTACTGTTATGATTGGGAATATGATTATATTTAAGATTAGGATTATTATTAGGGTTACTGTTAGTTTTAAGATTAATGGTTGGGGTTTAGGGTTATGATTAGTATTATACTGAGCATTTATATCATGGATGAATGTAGTATTTTGTTTAGGGTTAGGCTTACAATTATGGTTAGGGTTTACATCATGGTTGATTGTACTGTAAGATTTAGGGTTAGGGTTACAACAACGTTTAGGGTTAGGTTTAGAGTTAGGGCTTAAGATTATGGTTCAGGTTACAGTTTATATCATGGTTAGGGTTAGGGTCGAGGTTATGGTTTTGGGTAGCATTTTGGGTTAGGATTAGTATTATGGTTAAGGTTTACATCATGGTTAGGGGTAGCATTAGGTTTAGTGTTAGGGTTTAATTTTGTTTAGAGTTAGGGTTATGGTTCAATTAGGTTTAGGGTTCAATCAGGTTTACCATTGGCATTCAATTTGGTTTATTATTAGGGTTCAATTTGTTGTATGGTTATAATTTATTTATTTTAGTGTTAGAGCTAGATGTCGATTTAGTTTAGAGTTAGGCTTTACGTTGTTTTAGTGTTATGGATTATTTTAATTTAGTGTTATCCCTTGTTTTATTTGGTTTGTGATTTAGCTAGTTAGCATTTAATTTGGTTTAGTATTAGGATTCAATAGGGTTTAAGGTTAGGGTCTCGTTTGGTTTAGTGTTAGGGTTAGAGTTTAATTTTGGAAAGCCAAATACTCTAAATCTTAGAGTAGATAATATTGATGATGATGGATTAGATTCTATTTGTTTAAACGTATGTAAATAATATTATAGAAAGTGGGTGAGAAATAATATTTAAAGGTGTTATCAAATTATATGTTTGCATTATTGTTCAATTTTTTTCAATTTAATTAACATTAGGGTTAGGTTTCATTTTATTTGTGTTGAGGGTAGAGGTCAATTGAGCTTAGGTTTCATTTTTAGTTGAGGTTATATGTATTACATTTATGTTTCTAAGATAAAAACTATTCTAGTATTCACCAAATACAACCATCATAATTTGCGATTTACTAATTAAATAATAATACATTAAATTGGTAAATTGTTTTGCAGATTTGTTGACCTTCATCTCAAGATAAGTGACAAATTTATTATATAATAGTAAAAAGGGTCATTGTTGTAGCCACCGATAGAACAACCATATCCTCACCGGTTACGATTTTCAACAGTGAGACAACGCTGAGATCATTCACATATATCTCATCCACCATTTCAGTGTATGAAGAGCCACCGTTACCACTAACACCATATCTTATGCTGCCACCATATCCTCACTAGTGATATGAGTAATAGCTTCCACCATCGTCTATAGTGTCGCTACCTTACGTCATCTGGGTTGAGCATGATTTGCAGTACTATTTCTTTCAGTAGTTAAATCCCATCCATTTATCCCTTGAATTTAGTCTCTCGTCAAATGCATATCTATAAAAGTTACAAATTAAAACCCTGCACTACATGCATACTCAATAACAAATGTCTGATCGTTGATTGTTGACGACTTACATTACATACACAAATAATAACCCATGAATCATAGAGACTACAAATAGAAAGAAAGAATAGGGTGCAGCAAAAAATTCAAAACTAAGAAAGCCATGAGACTGCTCTGATGAAGTGCAATCTTGGACATAGGCAGTGATCTCATCTAGATTCTTTCCGCGGACTGCTTGATTGTTTGGAAATGGGGATCCGCGACTTATTTAGATTGGGATTTGTGTGAGGAGAAGAAACCAAGCATTACAGCAGAAGATGTCCAAGCAACAAATGATGAAGACGAGAGCTTCAGCTTAAAACGCTATGTACTCTCCCGCTTCCACAAGGGTTAAGATAAAACAGTGAAAGGAGATTCAAACCCTTCTGCTACAGATCATGAAAGTGAAAAATTCGGACTAACATACAACGTTTCTGTTATGTCGAAAGTAAAATATTTTGCAATGGGATCTCTATTTCCTTGTCTTCCAGATGAAATTGGGTTGGAATGCCTGCTGAGGGTGGAGTTGAACTCTCATCACAACCTCAGGTGTGTCTGCAAAAGCTGGAACGCTGCAGTGAAAAACCCCCACTTCTATCAAGGAAGAAATTTTTTGAAGATTTCCGAGCAACGGATTTGTATGCTCCAAAACATAAACGGCGTTTGCAAGAGAATAGCGGTATACGACATGCAGAAGAAGTCGTGCAAAAATCTACCGCCCATTCCCGCTAAAATTCTCCGCATCTTAAGCTGCTATTTCGTGAAACAAAAACTAGTTTTGTTCACGGATATGGTTGCCGAAAATACAAAGAGTTGGATATGGTTGTACGATTTTTCTTGTTCCAAATGGCGGCAGGGCGCTCAAATGATTAGATGGCAGACTGGATTTGCCTCCGCAGCGGATGAGCACGGGGGACTGATTTATGTGGCTGGAGGGTACGGCGGGTTTTACAACCCGGTCCGTAGCGCCTCAGTTTACAATGTGGAGGAGGACAAGTGGCATCGACTCCCCAACATGAACACCTACATGGAGGATCTCAGAGGTGTTTTTGCTGACGGCAAGTTTTATGTACTGGGCAAGCCGTCTTGGCGCACTTTTGAGGTTTTTGATTCCTACACGAGAAGTTGGAAAACTCTTGAGAATAGATTCAACAGTATGCATTTCTTAAGTGTATTTGGACGCTTCCATTGTTTGTCTAGTAGGGGATTGATTGAATATGACTATAGCCTAGATAAGCTACACATTGTAGGGCCTCTTCCAACGGAGGACTGCGAGAGAATTAACTTCGCAGTAGTGGTTGGCCATAAAATCATTTTGAACAAATGGGATCCCATTGAAATTGAAAGTTTTTATATGCTGGCACCTCCAAATGAGACAGGAGGAGAAATCAAGTGGGTTGCCATTGAGAAACTATCGGGCCTCCAGGGTTCTGCTATTCATGCTGCTACCCAAGTGGATCTTTGACTGTTTTTGAGCTTGGATTCAGTTAATTTGTAATTTCTTGCCATACGGTAAGCCCTTGTAATATCGATAAGAAGTCTTATATATTATCATTCACGCCTGAATTTGTAACTTCATTAGGGCACTCATAAGTAATAACTCTCTATTAGTTAAAATATTATATATGCTGAGAATTTGTTGGTGAATAGATTTTTTTTTTTTTTTGGAGTTATTAAAGTTCAAAATAATGAGAACGTCTATTTTTTTTTATGTTTTTTATATTGTTATTGAGATTATTTATTGGTTTGATGAGTAGAATTATTATTTGTTGGAATTTTTAGAGCAACTATAAAAAATAATATTATTTGTTTCTGAGAGTAAATTTAGCCATCTTTCAATTTAATTCATTTATTTTTAAGATATTTTTTATTATGAATATTTCAAAAAATTACATTATTTTGTGTTATCTAAATTTAAAACATGGTGATGTTTTTTCATGAATAAACTTTTAACTCATGATGAAAACTTTAAAAGGAAGCTTCATATAAAGCACAAGGCTCTCTTTTTAGATCTCCACTTAATCAACCAGGCCCCAGGGTGGAATGGTGCTCATAAAAATAACAGCACCTTCCTCAGAGGGAATCATTCCAGTTGAACAGCAGTTGACATCACAAGATTTTTGCTTGTAATGGTCTTAGATAAGCCTTCCTAAAAATTGTTGAGGATTAAACTCTTTTGATCTTCAAAATGACAAAACCTAACATTATAAAGCTCTGGTTGACTAAACTTTGCTTACTTAGTGTCAAATGGTCATTACTATAACTCTGAAAGATAAATTCATCTGTGTATAGGGACTAGGGACCTTCTCTATAAATGATGCCTTCTCACCATTGCAGAATCATTTACCCGAATGACTTGTAGGACCACAGCACATCCACCATGTGACTCAATGAGCACCCAGGAAATAACTTCACAGGCAGGAAGAAGGCTGACACTGTGTCTCATGAACTTTTACTGCAAGGCTCTAAGACAGTTCTCACCAATGCGTTCTATTCTGCTTTGCCCTAACATAGTATTCTCGGCAGACAACTTATTGTTCTCAATCTCAGGGCCATGGGACTATTACATTCGTTCATTGTGCTAGCATCAAGTCTGAATGAAGTTCTAAAATGAACTATTACATTCGTTCAATATGCTAGCATCAAGTCTGAATGAAGTTCTAAAATGAACTGTTACATTCTTTCAATGTGCTAGCATCAAGACTGAATAAAGTTCTAAAATGAACTTTCTTTGCCAACATGGCTTCTTTGACCATCGTAAAACTATCCTTGCTAAAGATAACATGCAAACTTGCATCATTCATCTTATCGATAGAGATTGGAGTTTTCTCTATGCAAAACAATAGAGAGAGTTTTGACTGTCCCATCTCTGATCATCAAGTTGATCTTTCCACAGTGAATGAATTTGTGAGACATATTATTTCCCAAGAAGACTTTACCTCCATTTTACTTCTATATGTGAAAGAGCTTGTTCACCAGAGACTTGTTTGATATAATGACTCAATCTTTTCCCATGACTTGTGAGTTGTGTCTTTTTTTAGAAACAATCAACAACATTGTATTTGAAAAACAAGGATGAATGATAGATTTAGTCTTGTTGTCAAGTTTATCCTTGTCTTCATCTACCATTGCTGTGAGATTTTGACCAACCAAACAATCCACTGATTTGAATCTACAAGAAAATTTTCCATCTTGAGCTTCCAAAGCCCAAAGTTCTATTTGTTGAACTTCTCAATCTCCATCCTTGGAGTGGTTGTCATTTTTTTGTACCCGAAAAACTGATTTACACATGTGGAGCTTCTTCTCAAACAAAGATTATTACAAGTCATAAATGCCCTCCCTTTCATGGATCTAAAATAAAATTCAGTAAAATAACAAGACAATCACCATTGCGAAACTTGTTTGGGAAAAACCTAACAAGAATGCATTACCATTCAATATTTAATCACCACAATCACAACACAAAGAGAGTGTCAACTGTGTTGAATGATGTCTTCAACCCTACTCTAGAGCAATTTCAGCAGCATGTACTTGTCATACAAATAGCATGTCCAAATACTAACCCAAGCATTTTATTTATAAACAATGAGCAAACTAGATAACAAGAAGTGGATTCCAAAACCATGCACTCCACCTTACGAATACAACCTCCAAATGGAATGTATCTTTTCAATGAGAATCTTGACCCTTACAAACAAGGAGTTTACCTGGTCCAATCAAGCTCTCCAATTTGGTACATTCAGTTGCTATTACAGTCTCACCCACAACTATTTTCAGACAGTCAAAGATGCTTCTACAAGTCTCTCTGCAGCCCGTGAAATTAGGATTTAGCAATAAAGCTGAAAGACTAGATCTTTTTTATACAGTGGAGATTGGGCTCCCTTCCACTATTATGTGAATGCAACATCCTCTCGGTCCTAGTCTCTTACCATTTTCTGATTCAGCTTCTCCTTCAAGAGGAACAAAAATCTGAAAAATGCCCCTTCAAGTTCAGAATACGTGGATTAGAGACTCTGAATTTGTTTCCAATGTTGAAAAATCCTGAGTAGAAGGTCGTCCCTAACATGGGTCAGAATGTTCACTCTTTCAAACAAGCTGCAACATGTAAAATGATGTCTTAAGGAATGGAACAAAGAACATTTTACAAAACATCTTTGAGAAAAAGGAGTCATTAGATGAAAACTTGGAAAATCTAAGCAAAGAAATGATTGTAAAAGGCATGGACCAAGAAAACTATTAAAAAGAAAGGGGAATAATGGGCCAATAGTAATACACATAAATTTTGACAAGAGGAGATATTGGAGGCAAAAGTCGAGAAATTTGGCTAAAAGATGGGGACACAAACACAATTTTTTTCATAAGTCAACTAGAACCTGAAGAAAATAAAACAAAATAATCAGCATAAAATTATAATCTTGGGAGCTCTTAGAGGAAACTGAGAAAATAATGAAGCAAAAGTCCAATACTTCCAAAAACTCCTCAATAACCTGGAAGTATCAGATCTGGAAACTCAAAACAAAATGTTGGAACATATTCCCAAGCTGATAAATGAGATTCAAAATAATGTTTTGCTGGCCCCCTTCAAGGAGGAGCTTTCACATAGCTAAAAGCCTAAATCTGGACAAAGAACCTAGTGTAGATGGCTTTCCAACCAGCTCCTTTCACACATGTTGGAACATAGTTGGGAAAGATGTGTGGTTAGTTACCGAAGAATCAAGAAAAAAGGGGACTCTGTCAAAGGACTTAAACAATACATTAATAGCTTTTATACCCAAGGAGGGCACTTTTACTTTTGATTATTATCATTGACATCCAATATCTCTCTACAACACAGTCTACCAAAAATATTTTCTAAGGCATAATAAACACTATCTTTCTTTACACATAATTGTGTAAGAACAAAGTGGTTTTGTTTCTAGTCACTCTATCTTAGATGGGGTAATGTTAGCCATGGAAGTTGTTCACTCAGTCACCATTAAAAACACCAAAAGGAGCAGCATGTTGCTAAAACCTGATATTAAGGTGTATGATAGGGTGGACTGGGTCTTCAACTTCATAGCCAGCTGGAGATATTCCATTGTGATAAATGGGAGTTTCCAGGGTTTCTTTGAGGTATCCAAAGGACTGCACTAGGGTGATCCAATTTCCTCCTTTCAAACATAATAACGGTGGATGCCCTTGGAAGATCAATTCAAGCAGCATATGCACAAAAAGCCAAAATGAGACTGGGAAGGAATCTTAGATACCAAAGATGTCAATTCCATCTCCCATGGTAGTTCACAGGTGGTATTTTTCTCTTTGGTGTGTCCCAAAGAAAGGAGAAAAAAATAATCAAATCAACCCTAAATAACTCTATGATGGCCTCAGCACAAGAGGTAAATACTGGCAAATCTGAAATCTATTTCTTCTTTACAGATCCAACAATATAGAAGGAATTTATGAATATCTAGAACTTCAAAAGTGGAAAACTTTCGAGCAAATATCTTGGAATTTTCCTCTTAATGGATATTGTTCGGAAAAGCTTTGGGATCCCCTACTGGAAGCTTGTAGGAAAAGAATGTTAACATGGAAAGGAAGATGGTTATCTTGGAAAGGCGAGATCCTCATGCTTAAAACAGTCATATCTGCTATCCCAATCTATCTAATGTCTTGCTAAAAGCTGCTTCCAAAACTTGCCATAAATCTGATCAGATTATGAGGAAATCTTTCGGCAAAGGTTCTACGACAGAGAAAATGATACATTTGATAGCATGGGAGTCCAGATGCAAACCCAAAGGTGTCGGAGGTGCAGGATTGCAAAATCAAGCCTCCTGAAATAAGGCTTTGGAGTATAAATTTGTTTGGAATGATATATTCAAAATCCAATTTGAAGTGGGTGAGAATTTTGTAAATCAAATACATGTACTCACAGTGCCCTTCTAGAATCTTGATTGCCTCCAATCCTCCCAAAGGATTGAGAATTTGGAATTTCATTTTGTCATGCAGGCATATCATTTTGATATCTTACTTGGTAGGAGTGCAAACTTTTGGGAGGATTCAGGGAACATTTTCTCTTCGATAGAAGAAAGTCAAGATTGAAGTATGATAGAAACTGTTTTCACATCTGCTTGGTAGGAGAAAGTTGAAAATTATGTAACCCTTGTTTTTAGAAAAGGAATAAAAGAAAGGGAACGGAAAAGCTTGGAAGGTTCGGAACTGCCTAAAACCCAAGTGACAGCATTATAATAGGTATTGAACAAAAGGAAAATTTTGATAATAGATGGTGAAGACTCCATAAGTTAAGGGAATATTCAGCTTGGTTTTGTGGAGATGCAAACCAACTTCCCAGTCCATCTTTGTTGGAACAAACTATGCTTGCCAGAGCTGGAACATTCACTCGGGCATCACTTCAAAAGAATATTTTAACTACAGACAGATTTCATGATGTCGACTTAAGTGGACCATCAAGATGTGTGATTTGTTGGCAAAACGAGAGTGCAATCCACCTGTTTCTAAACTGCCCTTTTGCACAAAAATGCTGGAAATGATTATGCGGTAGACATTGTTTGTCAAAGTCCTGCCAAATGATATCCGTAGCCTCTTTCAGTCATGACAATCCTGAAGAAATAATTAATTTTCTCTAACATTTGGGTTGTAAGTCTATCAATTTTGATGTGAGAAATTTGGAAAGAAAAAAATTGAAGAATCTTTGGAGATAAGGCTCAATCTGAGGTATCCGTTTTTTATTAAATTGGAGACAATAGTGGTCAAGGTGATCAATAATATAATTATGAATTAAAAATACTGAACTAGGTTCAGTAAGGGTAAAATTTTAGGTGATAAAAGGTCCTTATTTTGTCATGTGCCCAAGAAATTTTTATTACACAATGTGGAGGAATTCCCTTCTGCAAGGAGCTCCATGGGCAGTATGCAATAAAAGTCCCAATTGCCAAGTGAGAAAGAATCCTGTAGTGTTTGGTAGGGTGCTTTCAATTTTCTAAGCTTGACTGCTGTAGAAATTATATTCTTTCAATTGGGTTTTTGAAAATTCTACTTGTGTGTGTGGATTCATGCATGAGAAATCGTGTTATCTGTATTGTTACTGGCTGTATAACTTAAAGCTTCTTTCTAGGGGCATAACAGGTGTCATATGGATGGTAGGCATTTTGAAAACAACTTCCATCAGCCAAGGACTAACTCATTTTGCATTTTGTGATAAATCATGCTCATCCCATTCTAATCACAAACATCCAAATTAAGAGAATCCAAAGCTATCAAAAAAGAAGGGCTCAAACTTGTTAATTTGTTCTGCATCGACCATTTCTATTTCTACCTATTATAATTAATCTATATATGTTGTACGTTAGATCTCTACAAACAGTTGACCCTTCCCAAGATTTACATGTCTATGCTGTATGTTAACTCTCTACAAACAGCCCACCCTTCCCAAGATTGCTTGTCCTCGGGCAATCACAGATTAAGATACTCTTGGAATTTCTTCTTCACTTGACCAAGTCTATGAATATACTGGATCACAAATTGATCTTGGAAATTTGTAATTCCCAATCCTTGTTCCAAAACTAGGACCTATAAGCTCAATTTTAGGAATTTGAAGGTAATTGGCATGATAACATGTTGATCATCTTGAATATTCATCTCTTTTAACTTTTTATGTAATTTGGCAGTTGCATCCTCAGTCTTCACACAATTTGGTGCTGGAGAGCATAATCTAATTACTTGAGAAACACTAGTGTTAATAGTGGATGTATCTATTATTCGACGACTAATGCTTGCAATCTGATTTGTTGATTTTGGCTTCCATTCTTGATTTGGTCCCACTACTTTCTGGGGACCAACAAATTGCTGACATCTGATATTATAATGATTATCCATGGCAGAAGACTTGCCTATAAAAGATGTCAATATGGAATTGGATGCCTAGGGTTTCCCTTGCAATGTCCCCTTCCCTTGGATTTAGGGTTTCCTGGTTAGTTCAAACCATTATAAAGACAATACAAAGAGTTTCCAAACATCCAAACTCCTGTTAATGCTATGCAATGATGCATGTTGGTAAATCACTCCCATTGACTGGTAATTATGATCATTCCACAAAAAATCTGTAGGTCTGAAGCTGAGATATAAAATACACTGCACAATGAGGTACAATTATATGTCTGGCTTGAATTATCCTTTTACTGATGATGATTGGTGACTGGATGCTTCCAACAGTCTTATTTTTTATTTTCTCAGCACAAAATACTGGCCTATCACTGATCTCTTGATGGTTTAGGGTTTATCTGCCTGGCATAACTCACATCTTGGTTGTATGACATTTCCAACTGGGGCATGTGGCTGTGAGTAGCAACAATGATGGCCTGACAGTATTGTACTGGTCCCTTAGGATTACTTTACCCTCCCACAAGGAAGATCTCTGATCTTTTGATGCTAAAAGATGTTGATGTTTGTAGCTATGGTCGGATTCCTTCTATGGCCGACATAGCTAATATAATTGTCTAATTGGCCTATTGGCCTTAGACAATTATAGGTCCGATTTATATTCATTTGTGTTAAGCATAATTAAGGTCTTAATGCATGTCGATTAGCATCTTGCTTTAATAGTAATTGATTAAGGCCGACTTGGATGTCCACCACCTCTTTGTATTGAGATGTGTTGCTTAGGAGAGGGCCGACTCTTGGAGAAAAGGCATAAGCGGTGCATTTAAAGGAGATCGAATCTCCATTCATATATATATATACACTCAATCATATAGCAGATATACATATTGAGAAGAGATGTGCTCGGGGGTGACGATAGAGTTTATCGTCGATGGTTGGGAGGGCAATGCTGTGTCATTGCCCGTGGTTAATCGAGCATACCAAAATTCAACATGGTATCAAAGCCAAGTTCCTTCTATAGAGCCTAATCGCTTGAAGGTAGATCCTGTGTTTTTGAGGGAGCTCATTACACCTTGTTAGGGCTAAATAACTTATGTTAGTAAGAATAATATTTATAAGTGTGTTTATGTTGTGTTTATGGTTATGTTGCGTCGTCGAGAGGTTCCCGTCGGGTAGTTGGGAGTTGGTGATGGTTGGCAACTTGGCCAACCGTCGGGTCTATATATTGTTTGAATGGAACCTCGACAAGGGGAGATTATGTATGTATATTCTTGACAAATCAATAAGGATATAACTCTTCTGGTCTAGTTGTTTATCATTATTACTTATGCTGTGATATATGAATGTACTGGTACATGAATAATTGGTACGTGTGGAAAACACTGTGTTATCTGTGAATTTTACCAACCTTACATTAAGGACCAAACATTTTGGCATCGTTGCCTGAACGAACCTGGAGATAACTATGGCGGTAGGCGGAAGGAATTAATGGGTCGGCCATTCAACCAACAATTAATTGTCGTGGATAGCGACACGCACGAAGAGAGTACCGCGGAAGAGGCATGAGAGGATTAGTTGACTGCAGACTTGGTAGAGTTGTGGGACGTGTTGGTCACGCAGTACGTGCAGAGAGAGGCTCGGGAGAGAGCCATCTCGGAAGGCACGGTACGTGGTGAACTCACCGTCAGCACTCCCGTCTTTGACCTGCTCGGAAGTATTCCAAGGTTACTCGCCAGAAATCTGATTACACTTCAAGACCGAAGGGAGGAAACTACACGAGAACTCTGTCGGCAACAAGTACTCCGAAGGTACGAAGAGCGGAGCTGTAGGGAGGAAGAGGAGAGGGAGGCTAGTCGACGCCGTACCTCTGGCACTTGATGCCCCTACAGCCAAACAAGGACAAACGTACCACTACCACCGAAGGAGTAGACGAGGGAACTGTACGGAGATCTCTCCGCATAAAAGAATAGGCCGAACAGAAACGGTAGCTAAGGGAGGTTCCTGACTCGAAGAGCCTGGAGAAACACAACAGAAGTCGGAGTGTGAGTCGGAGTCGTAGTAGGGAGAGACAAAGGCCGTGTACACGGAAGGAGTTGGCCAAGGTCATCAGGAACCCGCCACTTCCAGACGTAGCGGAGGAAGATCTTGCCGACCAGGCGCCACACTCAATGTCAAGTGAAGAGGACTTTGGAGCCAAGTCGTAGAGCAACCCGTCGGAATATTCTGAACAAGAAGAGGAGGCGGTATGAGATCTGCACGAAGAGATCGCCACTATTTTTGAAGCAACATTATCTGGCATCAGGAATTTGTCCTTGTCAGAGGGTATCAAAATAGGAGGGTCAGATCCAGAAACCCCGGAAAGGAGGGACTATAGGAGCGAGGGTGACCAAAGCCCTGCGGACAGGGGCCCAACCAGACCAAGAGTGTACAGTACCTCCCGGACACATAATACCTTTCCGACATATAGTCACTTCCAAGCACTACATAAAATCCTCTAGGCAAGAACAATGGCACACACCCCGGAGAAACAAAAGCTTCCAAAATTCATGTGCGACGGGTCAAAGGACCCCGTACGGCATTGTAAGACATGCGTGACCATTTGGGAGGCAAATGGCCAGGACGACTGGGATTACTGGTTGAAGGCATTTCTAGCCACTCTACGAGGAATAGCCATTGACTGGTATACGGACCTGGATGCCCAGTATAAAATGTCCTGGAACAATCTGAAGAAGGCTTTCAAAGAGGAGTTCAAACTCCTATGGGACGACAACGAAATTGTGGCGGAGATTTACAACACCAAACAAGGGAAAAGTGAAAGCGTGTGCGCATATAACAGAAGGCTAAGGGAACTACTTAACAAAATGGAGAACCAGCCGGCTGATGGCCTCAAGAAGCGGTGGTTTGTTGAAGGATTAGTACCGTCCCTAAGACGGACGATGAAAGTGGTTCCTTCGCCCTCGTATGATGAAGCATACAACTGCGCGATGGATATTGAAAGTGAAAACAAGACATCTCGGGGGAAGCGACGGTGATAGTACGGATGAAGACAGCGATGGGGGGTCCAAAACCGTGCAAGCACTCCAGAAGGATATGATGAGGATGATGAAGGAATTAAAGGGTGACAAGGAAAGTGGCAGGGAAGGAAAAGAACTATGGTGCACCGACTGCAAGACAGAAGGACACACTAAGGGAAGTTGTCCCTGCAAAGTTTTCTGTGACATCTGCCAAGTAATGGGACATTCCACTAAGGAATGCCCGTACAAATTGAAAGCCACCCCCGACGACACCTCCGAAATCGATAGAAAACTCTGACGCCTCCCCTGGAGGGTATAGAAACAATCGGTGGGGTAACAATAGATCCAATAATAACACACCAAAGAGTAGAATTCAATACGACGCGAAGGGACGACCCATGATTCAATGCAGGAAGTGCAACAAATGGGGTCACTTTGCACGGGAATGCCAAAACGAGGGTGACGTGGGAAGTTTGTTGTACAAATGGTACGGCCCAGGAAATCATGAGGACATAGATTGTCCAAAGCAAAAAGGGGTGAGTATGTTGGAGGTGGAAGGAACGGGGGAAGGCGTATTGGCAATCCCAAGATTGCAAAACAAGAAAGCCATGTATCGTTACCCTCGCACGGAGAAGGAAAGACTCCAAGAAGCTAGGGCAGATATCGAGCGAGCGATGGCGGAAGAGTGGAGGGCCTCGCACCTGGCTGTCAGTACCCCACTCCAATCAGGACTAGAGAAAACTATCATTAAGCAGACGTTACAGACCACAATACCCGTACAAGTATCCGACCTTCTGTAGACCATGGCACAGTTGAGGATGGCCCTGACAAATGCAACCGGGGACACCACCCTCGGCAAAGAACACCAAACAAGGACGGAACCATGTAGTACAGACCCGGTGAAGGGACCTGGTACAGACGCCATTAACCCTATGCTACTCACGGTAAGCATTGGATGGAAACCGGCAGTAGTAGAGATGGATATAATGGGACAAAAGCTCACAAACACCATTGTGGATGATGGGTCCGGAGTCAACGTACTACCGGAGGAAACTTGGAGAAGCCTTGGCAAGCCTACACTCTGGCCACCAACATTCCACCTGGTCGGTGCAGACCGACACAGTATCAAACCCCTCGGTACCCTCATGGCACAAAAGGTGGTGATCGGGACGCAACAATTCCTTTTGGATTTCGTAGTCATCCCACTGGAAAGAAAAGTGTATGACGCCCTCCTAGAAAGGGGATGGTTGATCATGGCCAGAGCCAATCATAACTGGAAGAAGAATACGCTCTCAATTGAGAGTTACGGTCATAAGTATGTAATCGATCTAAGGAACCAATCTGTCAGTGAAGATCTCGCGTCATCCGGCTCCGACCCAGAAGATTCAAATAGATGGGAGTGGGGTTTTGAAGGAGACAGAGGAGGGAAAGAGCCCAACAAGGAAAGAGTGTTGGAACTGGATGGATGTTCCGAAGATGGAACTAGTTCACTGGCCGGACTCTTTCATTGGCAAATGGAGGAATATGAGGTCTTCCACCCGGAGTGTCACATGCTGCAAATATGTGAGATAGGGGAATTAGGTGGCGGTATGGAAGAACAGTCATTTCCCCCAGAGTACGGTAGGTACTAGGAGGGAATGGCGTGGATGGACGACACACCGGCCCACCAGTTTGAACGAGATAAACCCATCAAGTACAAGGAAAGAGATGTGAAGAAGGTTAATCTCGGCAATGAGGAAGAACCGCAGATGATACTTGTAGGGGATGACTGGAACCCCGTGCTGAAGGCAACAACCTTCAAGATATTTTGGAATATAAGGACGTCTTTGCCTGGACCTACAAGGACTTGAAGGGGGTACCATTGGAGCTATGCGTACATCACATAACCCTCATACCAGGAGCCCAACCGGTATGGAGGAGGCCGTACAGGATGAACAAAAACTACGCAGCCAAAGTAAATGAGATCAATAAAATGCTAGAAGCAGGGATCATATTCAAAGCAGAAACTAGTGACTCGGTATCCCCAATAGTCATCTCTCTTAAGAAGGAAGCTAATCAGATAAGGATATGCGTAGACTCCAGGTACCTGAATGCAGTAACCATCAAGGATCAATTTCCGATCCCATTCACTGACAGCATCCTGGAAGAAGTCATTGGGCATGAGATATACACATTCTTGATGGATTCTCCGGGTACAACCAGATAAGTATTGTGGAAGAAGACAAGCTGAAGACCACATTCGTGGTGGAGGAAGGGGTGTACGCCTATAATCTCATACCCTTCGGACTATGCAATGCACCTGCAACCTTTCAGAGAATAATTTTGCACATTTTTTACAAGATGTCCATAGGAAACTTCAAGGCATTCCTAGATGACTAGTCGATTTTTAGCGATCAGGACGCCCATTTGAAGGCTCTGGGGGAGTGCATGGAGAGGTGTCAGAAGGCTAGGCTAGCCCTGAATCCAAGGAAATGTAGGTTTATGGTACCACAAGGGAAGCTTCTGGGCCACATTGTTTGTAAGGAAGGTCTGAAGACAGACCCGGATAAGATAGGAGTGATTGTCAACATGGAAAGCTCAACAAATGTGACGGGTGAAATCATTCCTGGGCCATGTCGGCTACTACTGAAGATTCATCAAAGGCTTTGCACAGGTTTCCTGGCCCTTAGATAAGCTAACGAGGAAGGGAGAGTCGTTCATATGGGGTACGGAGCAGGAAGAAGTCTTCAAAGAGTTGAAAGGTCGGCTAGTGAGTGCACCAATATTGGTATACTCAGACTGGAACAACGAGTTTCATGTACACGTCAATGCCTCCAACTTTGCAATTGGTGCTACCCTCATGCAGGTAGGGACACAAGGACTGGACCATTACATCTTTTTCGCGAGCCAACTCCTGTCAAGGGCTGAACGGAACTACAACACAACAGGACGAGAGGCACCAGGGATGGTGTACGCAGCACAAAAGTTACGACACTACCTGTTGGCTATGCCGTTCACATTTTATGTGGACCATCAGGCACTAATGTACCTGGTAAATAAACCAATCATCCAGGGTAGGGTAAGTCGATGGCTACTACTCCTGCAGGAATTCACCTTCACCATTATTGTACGGCCAAGAAAGTCCCATGTAATAGCCGATCAACTATCAAGGATTAAATCAGGGGAACCAGCTGAGGGGGTGAACGAAGACTTTCCAGATGCATGCTTGTTCCAAATTGCAATACTACCAGCCTGGTATGAAAAGATAGGCCAATACCTATCTACCTCCACATTTCCAAGAGAGATGCCTTCAGGGGAATGGAGGAAGCTAGCACTGAAGAGTAAGACCTTCCAACTAATCAATGGGCTTCTATATAAAATGGGTCCCGATCAAATCTTTAGGAGGTGTGTCATGGAGGAGGAAATTCTCGGTGTGTTGAAGGAGGCACACAACAGGTTAGCAGGCGGACATATGGGACTAGATGCAACTGCCAGGAAAGTGCTTTTGGCCGGCCTATGGTGCCCAACTCTACACACCGACGCTCGAGAGTGGGTGATTGGGTGTGACACTTGCCAACGGGCGGGAAAACCACTCAAGAGGGACTTCATGCCTCTCTTTCCTTCGCAGCCACAGGAGTTATTCAAACGGTTGGGTCTGGACTTTGTGGGACCTTTGAAGCCAAGTAACATGCATAGGTGTAAATATATTGTAGTAGCCACAAAATACCTCACCAAGTGGGGAGAAGCGAGGGCCTTGCCGGACAACACGGCTCTGAGTATGGCATGGTTCTTGTACGAACAAATTGTCACAAGGTACGGGATACCCCTTCAAATCACTAGTGACAGGGGAGTGCACTTTGTCAATCAAGTAATTCGTACCATGACTGTAGAATTTAAAATATTCCACAACCTATCTAGTTCGTACTATCCTCGAGCTAATGGGCAAGCAGAAACAACCAACAAGGTGTTGGTATCAATAATCTACAAGTCATGTGGGGTGGAACAGGAAGACTGGGAGGAAAGACTACCAGCTGTGCTATGGGCATATCGTACAACATACAAAGTCACTACCGGGCATACCCAGTTCCAGCTCATGTACGAGCAGGAGGCAGTAGTACCAGCTGAGTACATCGTACCGAGCCTTCGAGTGGCGGTGGATAATAGACTCGGTGATGAAGAAAGCTTGAGTACAAGGCTTGGCAGCCTGATAAAGCTAGATGAACAAAGATTGATGGCACAATGGGCGACGGAGGTGGCGCAACGCTGATGAAAGCATTGGCATGACCAGCACCTACGGCAGGCCAACTTCTGGCCGAGGCAGTTAGTTTTGAAGTACAATGGCCGGAACGAACTCCGACCGGGGAAGTTTAAAATCCATTGGCTCGGACCCTATAAGATCAGAGAAGTCGGTAAGAACGGGGCAGTGAAGCTCTCGACTCTGGACAACAATCCAATCAGGGATCCAGTGAATGGTTCCAAACTGAAAATCTACAAAGAACAGAGCAAACCTGTCATTGAGATTAACATGTTGGGATATGCCACCAAGGGGCACTGGACCATTGGCCAAAAGAAGGAAGTGGACGAAGACCTGGTGATAAAAGAAGAACTCTTTTGGAGAGATGAAGAGTGGGCAAAACCTTTTACGGCCATGGAAGAACGATTGGTGTCAAAATAGGTAGAAGGTGTGGCAGTTCTGAGGGTCCACAAGCACCTCATGAATGCGTATTTTGGGGACCTGACTGTTTGGGTGCGGGTCTCAGGCCATTGGAAGAAGCGGGCCCCATATGAAGGACTTCAAGAAGGGTACGTGGCTTATGATATTGATGAAGAAGCAGAGGTCCAGAGGAGAGTAGAGGATACAAATAAAGAGGAGGCACTGGTAGACTTGGAGGAGGAGCTTGATTTATTGGCATATAGGGCAACCCTAGGTCCCTGTTTAAAAATGGTGCTAAAAATAGAGGATCTATTCATCATCGCCCCCGAGCCAAGCGACGCAAAGGCCGGACCCAATTCATTGTACCGAGTGATCCCTAACCCCGCGGGACCACTGGAGGTTGACAGAGAGAGCGTGAAATGGTACCAACAGCATGGGGGTCGCTACATTGACGACTGATATAAGGGGGTGGGACCCGCTTCGTTAGTCGACAAGATATGAGACCTAGAGTACGTGGGGACATGCTGTGCACAAGAATGTTATAGAAGACTTCCGCATGTCTGTATGTGGCTACATGATTCGGAGATAAAAATAAAAACGGTGAGCGAGCCTTCAGGGGTGAAGAGGAGCAACAATGGGGATGAGGACACCGACCAGGAACCAAACAAAAAATGGAAGGAAGATAGGACATGGAACAAAGGAACAGTGAAGAAGAAGCATAGCACCCGGCCAACAAAGAGAAAACAAAGGGGGCAGAAAGATCATTTAGCAGCAGTGGTAGACACAATAAACTGGCCAATGGACCCTAGAAGACCAATTAGAAGGCACAACCTGACCAAGGGATACCTTGGTAAACTGAAGGTATGGGGACTGATATTTAAAAAGCTTTGCCAAATAAAGGAAGTGAAACGATTGTTAAAGAAGGGGGTACTAAAGGGTAAGGAAGGGAAATACATGGAGAAAAGAAAAAAATCAAAGTTGGCAAGTATTAGAAAATTGAAATGCCAGACAAAAATAAGCAAAATAACTAAGGAAAAATTAAGACTGCTAAAAAGGCATTTATTTTATATTAAGTTAAAGCATTTGCACCTAACCCTAACCCTGACAAGGATAAGTGATTATAGAAACCCCCAAAAGGCCCAATTATACACAGAGCAAGGGAGGCAACGAAGTAAACACGACAGCAAGGCGAAATTGAGAGGACGAAGATAGGTAACTGTACGGCTGGGCAAAGGAGGGAAATTAAGTCCGTACACCGTACGGACTGGTCGTACGGATGTAAAGGCGTGCAAAGAAGCAGTGGCAAATCCGTACAGTGTAGGGATTGCATGAATTGGGAAGGAGAGCCAAACGCCTAAACCGTATGGCGTATGATCGACGCGTACAGACGTGACAAAAGAAAACGAAGGGCAATTGAATAACCCGTACGGTGTACGGTGTATGGAAAGTATATCATGGGAAGGTGTGTGGCATATGGTTGGCACCGAAGTTGACAAAGTATTCTGTACGTAAGACAATCTCGACACCATATTCTGTACGGAGTTCAATACAGATCGTACGGTAAGCTAGGAAGTTGGTACAACAGTGTTCGACTGCTAATGCAGGGAAGGAGGAAGTCGTATGGACATGGAAACAAGTACCGTACGGTACCGTATGAAGACCAGCACACAATAGTCCGTACACGCAGGCAGCATGCAGGTATAAGAAGTAAGAGGGTCGCTTGGCAAAGCACACTATGGAATTTGTACTGTGAGAAGGCTGTCGGTAGTGCAGTGGGTTGTACAAAGTGGCGAAGCACAATATCCAACGGTTATAATAACGACCAAGGACGGGACAAAGGAAGGAGAACAGAACAAGGCAGTTGTAGTGCAGCCATGACTACCACAAAGCCAGCCAACAGCAAGAAAGCCAGGAACAGGCCAAAGTTACAGAAGGATTCAGAGGGAATCACGGCGGAGAATGTAGCATTTGAGAGTGTGACCGACAGCGAATGTCGTACCTGGTGGGAAGAAACCCCTCTAGACCATGTAACAAAGGATTCTCTCAAGAATGCCTAGGTCAACCATGCCATCCAAATGCCCACATTCAACATTAAGGATTTCGAGCCAGTTCTGTGAACCATGGTGTCTGGATACAACCCACAGGAACGAGCTTTTGTCATTCAGTTTCAAGGGTGCACAATGCGAGTTTCGTTTAAACCATAGGATCTCAGGAGGGTATTTGGTATACCCGAGAAAGGGGCATCCGCGGCCAAACCAACCAAAAAACTCACCAAGGAATAAAAGTGATGGTTGATGGATTTGGTATGCAGGGATGATCTCACGGAGGAACAACAGAAGAGTGCCTGGGCTGACGGTAGAGGAATGAAGCGTGCGTTTATCGCACTAGGAGAATGGAGGATGTTAATGGACTTGGTCAAAAGTCACCTTACCGGAGCCAGCTGTGCATCTGGCATAGCTATCTGGATGATAGGATTAATGAATGGGATTAAATGTGGGAAGGTGTACAACTGGGGGCAACTCTTGGCAGAACGAATTCATGATTTTCTAAGACTGGAACACAAGACGTTCTACATGTGCCATCATGCTATCAGCTTATTCCTGGACGTCGTACACCTGCAAATACCACCAAAAATATGGGGAAAATTTGAATCATGCGGACAGGTGGAACCGAACAAACCCACTATGTACTACTATACCCACCTGGACACACTAGGTGACACCGCGCAACCGACCAAAAAGAGAAGAAAAATGGACTCATCCATCGAGGTCAAAGATGTCAGTAGTGCAGAGGGTTCGGAGGAGGAGGTGGAAGAGACTGAGGAGCAGGAAAGTGGTGATGAGGGGTTCCATATGGCAGGACACACATCTGTACAAGAGGAAGGGGAAACAGAGTCGCAGCAGTAGGAAGAGGAGGATTAGCACGGAGGGTTATAGGCACAATGGAAAAGTACGAGGGTAAAGTTCACACCTCCGAAATTATCCTCATCACACTTGGTACCACAGGAAGCGCTTACGGTGGCCAGCCCCATGGGAGACGTATGACCAGTAGGGGTGCTGTTCCAAAAAATCAACGAAGGGGAACCACCAGCACAATGGCGAGTATCATTACCACAGATCAGCTTGGTCGTACTTGCAGCATAAACCACTTAGGGTACTGTTGTGACCATTTCACACATCACCCCATTTAAAATGGGGACCCCCTCTTTTTGCTCGTTTTTCGCTCGCCTTTCGCTTTGTTTTTTAGGGTTTTGTTAGTTTGTCAGTTGTCTGGATTTAGGGTCAAGCCTTAGGGTTCCCGTTTTCGATCTTTTTAGGCCAGAATCCAGTCAGTCTTGAGAGCTTTTTGAGCTTCCTTTTGTAGGATGCAATTTTGAATGAAATGAATTCGCTAGAATGGTCTATTTTCAATTGGAATTTTGAGTGCAGAGTCTAAATTTGTCTAAGTGTTGATGATGAAATGTGAATTTTGTCCAATTGAGTAATTTTGACCAAATTTTGAGTTTTTTGATTTTTGATCCTGGGCATTGGGAATGATTTGTTTTTGCCTTGTGAAGTGATTAAACTTGCGAAATCATGATATTTTGGCCTGTAGGAGCAAAATCGCTCCTGTCCCTCAGTGAAGGACCGGAGCTCGTTTTCAAAAATCTTACTGTCCCTGCAGGGTCAAGATGAATTTCGAATTGGAAGTGATAAAGAAAGGCGTGATCTTTCCGTTGAATATAAATTGAAGAATTTCACGAACACGGAAATGCCCCAGGAAGCAAAATCGCTCCTGTCCCTCAGTGAAGGACCGGAGCTTAAAATCAAATATTACTTTGTCCTTGCAGGATTTTAACAACTTGATGATTTGAAGAGGTCCAAGGAGATGTGTTTTATCAAATGAATATAACTTGAAGTGCCATCGTGAAGGAGAATGAACTAAAATACCAAAATCGCTCCTGTCCCTCAGTCAGGGACCAAGGCAAAATCCATTTGTAGCTCCCGTCCCTCTCCTAGGGACCAGAGCGAAGTTCTTCATAAGGCATGTTTTAGGCGAAGATCAAGCAAGTTTTAAGTTCGAAGGCAAGAAAGGAGGTGAATTGAACCCGTTGAAGACAAATT